>NC_057727.1:63569294-63599965 GCF_004010195.1 Chiloscyllium plagiosum
ACTTTAGCTTATTATCAGAAAATGAATGTTTCCTATTAACCAGCAGAAAACCACTACATAATGTCTGCAACTGGGAGTGCAAATGGAATATTGCCATTTATTGCTAAGTGTAGTGATTGGAGCCAGGTGGATCTCATTGACGATGAGATCCTTGATTGTGGTTGTTAACTTCGGCACATCAGGGGCCCTTGGGCAACAAATATAAACAGGAGATTTAGAATCTCCTCACTTTAGGGACTGACTCCAAGCTGGCTAGCCACAACCAGTGTACTGGTACATGTAAATAAAGAGTGACTTGGTAACCAGATACTGGCCTCTGTGCACTTATTTCACCAGGGAAATAAAATAAAACATAGGCACATTTTACAGCATTATATAGAAGCTTGGTGCAACTGCAATTTATTTGAAGAAGAGATTTTATTGCTTTATTGCAGTTCAGTGATGTATCACGACTTATTCATGGGATGAAGGCTCATTTTATGAAGGAAGTTTGAAAATGGTAGGCCATTGAAGTTTTGAAGAATGAGAGGTGATCTCACTGAAACATAAAAGAGTCAAGGTAGATGTTTCTTCTTGTGAGGGTAGACAAAAACTAGGTGATGTAGTTTAAGAATGAGAGGTTTCCCTTTAAGACACAGATCATGAGAATTTTTTTCTATCAATGGCTCATTCCCTACCCCAAAAGGTAGTAAAGATTGTGCCTTTAAATTTATTCAAGGCAGAGTTCAATATATTTTTAATAGATAAGGGAGTCAATGGTTATAGGGGCACAGAGAGGAAAGTGAGAACACAATCAGATCAGATATGATCTTATTGAATGGCAGAGCAGGCTCGGAGGGCCAAATAGTCTATTCCTGCTCTTTGTCCTATGTTCCGACAAAACATTCACCTGTAATGTTTTGTACAGCTAAATTGAAAGCCTTACAGTTCATCTATGTGCCTGTGTGCAAGAGCATATTGAGGTATACAGATTATTGGGAATCCCCACTTTTAATAAAATCCGAATGGTTTCCCCCTCTGTTTCAGTTCCCATTGGGGAATGGAATGTACTTTGGCTGTTTGCTCTTACCGTCACATTTCTTATGTTGCTTTGAAATGCAGACTCTGATATTACATTGATCTCTCTGGCAGCACCCTGCAATAAACCCGAGGTAAACAAGATTTTAGCAAATGCCTCTTACACTTCCACTGATTGTGCCCACCCTGCTAAACTCGATCCCAACTCATTGCTCCTCCCTTCCTCGACAACATGTTAAGCTATTACATGATCATCTCCTCTCTAAGTCAGAGCATTTGAAGACATTACATTTCAGATGGCAGCATCAATTGGCAAAGAGACAATAGATAAGGGCATTTCTCTTAAAATGCTTGCTCACCTTCAACAGTTCATTCTTCTTCCTTCAATTTATACATGTCCCATGGGAAATAGAGGAATTCTCCAGTTGTGCTAAGACATTTTTTGAGGACAGGGTACCAAAAACAACCTTTTAAATCCCATTACAGTGCCACCCAGTTGTCCAGAGTAATGTGAATGTTAGCTTTCAATAACATATGAGTTGCTCTAATAAGAAGAAATAACTCAACATGTAAGTTTTATTAGAGTTCTCATCTTCCTAAAGGCCAGTGTTAATGGTGCTAATACCTCCAAAAGCATTTTGACATTATTTTTGTATGATTTTGACCCAGTTCAAGTATCGGTCACTCTCTCAGGCAGTTTCTTCCTATTTTGATTTATGTAAACAGGGTATCAACTCAGTATAATAGGTTTTTGTTCCTTTCCCACAATCATTAAGCTTCAGATTATTGAAGCATTCTAAGAGGAAGATAGCAGAGAATGCACGTTCTCTCATCCAATAGGAACCTACTTCAAGTACCAATGCCCAGAAAGATCAAGCAAAGGTTGACAATTCCAAAGACCAGATATAGCAACTGAATGTGAGTTACTTCTGAGGTTTATCAGCGTGTCAGTATGCAATGCAAGGAAGTCAGGCATATGACATCCACTAAGATATTGTTCACAGATCTATCTGCAAAAGTTCTATCTTTCCAAGTTATTTAGTAAGTTTAATAGCAAGATAATGGCCATCAATACACTGGAGTATTATGAATGTGCCTGGATCAGGTAAATGATTACCAAGGAGGTTGATTAGATTGATAACTTTTATCACTAGATGTGCCATCTTGGAAACACCTTGGGCTAAAAATTGGATAGGCCTGGTTTTTGGCTGCAGGCTACATTCACAACTTGCCTACAACATTTAATTCAAGGTGGACAGCAGATAAAATTTTTGGAATCATCTAAATGGTTATTACCCTGACTGATGCATTTTTTGCAGCATTTCCTGCATTGAATGTCATTGGCATTCAACAGAAGGCCCTACAGGGTTGTTTGGTACAGCAGCTTCAATTTTATTGAGTCACATGGAGTTTTCTTATACTATTGTTTGAAAATCGCCTCAGTACCTTCGTACTACACCTCTGCGGCACCCTGCTCATCTTATCCTACTTCTCACAGAGGCAGAATTGCTCCCCATTGCTGGGATCTCTCAGGATTGCTGGCATCAATGTCATTTCTAAAACTCAACTATGAAGTACTGTCAGTCAGGAGTGCCATTCACTACATCAGTGGGAAGAGAACTAAAAATAAATTATTCTCAGGCCACATAATTGGCAGGGCTGAAACATCATTGCAAATGCAAGTGCATATTCATAAATTTATTGCTGTTTAAGAACCAAGCTACACAAGTTACCTATCCTTAGCTCATCCCATTTTAGAATCCTGACTAAGGGGAGTGCTACTGTTTCCCCATTACCTAGCATAGTCTAACATCTTTTCATTATTCAATGTGGGAGCATCACATGCTTGAAACTTAACAAATAGCTGAAAATATTCACTTTTATTCAGCAACAGGAAAAGCAAGAAAAGGAAAACAAAAAAAAAGCTGCATTTGCTTCTGGACACAGACAAGGACTGCTTGCCTTCTGAGGGCACCTCTGCACTCAGCACACATCCATTAGAACTGAGTGCTAATGAGGTCCTGTATAGCTTGGTGCACCTGATGTTGCAACGCTTTATCATGCTGAAGGTGTTGTTCATCCTGCTCAATGACCTCATCTTCCTTGTTGGAAGACTGCTGCCATGCTTCAAGCTCTTCAGCATCCATTACTTGTTTTGACTGTGCAGAGCACAGCATGCAAAAGAGAATACCTTGGCAGAACTATAGTTCAAGGCACCTGACTGATCCAATCGTCAGAACCTCATCTTCAAGAGACTGCTCCATGATGGCCTTGGTCAAGGAATGTTTTGCAGCATTGTATCTATGCTCAGCCTCAGTCATGGGGTTGTATAACCAAGTCATCAGCCATGATTACAGAGGCTAGCCCTTCCCTTCCCATATCTTTCCTTGTGAGGCAACTGACACTTGTTTTAGCACATTCCCCCCTACAGTATACTGTGACAAGGAGGGCCAGGGATTGGCTGTACATGGACTTTTGAACATAGGAAGCTTATTGTCATGAATGCTGCATAAGAGGTGGCATGATAAAACAGCAAGCGATTGACAAGTACTAGATGATTACTGATACATTGACCTCCTAATTCCTACATCACCCAAGAAAGGTAACATTGCATTTAAAGTCTTGTTGCTGAATACGTGCAGCACAAGACGAAGGGCAATCAGTTCCATGCCTTTGTGCAGTCTATGTGATCTTGGATTGCCTTTGTGAATTATAGCCCTCAGGGGCCACTTTTAAAGTCATCTGTAATTCCCTAACCTTCACAGACATGGTTATCTTCAATCACAATGACCAGTGACATGGTTGAGATTGCTTATGATCAATATTTGTGTCTCAAACAGTTGAACACTGCATGCATTTCATACACAGGGAACTATGATTGCAGATTACTTCAGCCTGTGCTGTGAAATTGCCTTCACGCAATTGCGCCTCAAAGAGTCTCACATTGTTCACAAGTAGAGTCCATTTGTTCAGAGAAATTTGCAGGACTGGGCATGGACCCACTTCCTAGATTGAACTAACATGGACCCTCTAACCCTGACCATCCAAGCAAATAACTGACTGTGTCTAAGCCTGTGGAGTGATTTCAGACATGCCTTTGATTTACTGCATTGGGAACACTTGACTGAATGGTATCTCCCTTAGCCTGATAGAGGACTAATTCCCTTGAACTTCAACATGTGACATTTAGTTGATGCACATGCAATGTGTTGCCACATATGATAATGGGACATGATCAAGTGTGAGGTTGATGTAGCTTAATGCCAAAAAACAACATGCCTACTCCTTTGAGTGAACACTGCTGACAACCACAAAAAGCTGCTTGGCTTTGTTTCTATGCTTTTAAGCTCTGACTGAAGGACAAAGTGCAAAGAAAGACAACCAGTAAGCTTCCAAATAGATACAAAGTGAGTGGACACTAACAGAGCACAAAGAGCTTTGAGTTGTACCTTGGTCCACTCTATGAGAGGGATGCTTGACCTTGTACTCAATGTGTCCTGGCAGCAGTATTATAATTAAGTGTGCTGGTGCACTCCAAAGTACAATGTTGAAGTGCAGAATCATATCATAAATATATTGGAGAAGTGCCATGAGTATGCAGTGGTGCTTGTATGCATCTGTGGTTGCTGCTCATGGAGTGTGCCCTAGATCTTGGTGACTGTTGTTCAAGTTGAATGTCCAGAGAAGCAAGCAGTGAGAGGGAGGCATAGGTACCAGCTCTGATGTTCATGTCAGGAGTTGTCACTGTCTAGTTTCTATCTGGCAGGTTGGAAAATAAAAAACTGCATTTCAATGAGCCAAGATTAGGTAATAATTATATGCTAATGCTTGCAAATAGATGTAAATAGGCCTCTTGCCACTCATTAGCATTTTTCTCATTTCGTCATTGAAAACTTGATTGAAGAATCTGACTTTTTTTCTCAAAGTTAAGAATCTGCATTCTGCCAATCTCACCTTGTTTTCATCTAACTAAATTGTCCATGTTATTTAGGGGCTGGGAAGATCCTACTCATTGTCTCTAAAAGGGAAGCTGCACAAGAAGATGACTGCAATGTAATTTCTTGCAAAGCAAACAACAAACCAGGTAGATGAATCCATAGTGATGGACGAAAGCTCAAGTTATTAATAGTGCAGATGAGCAAGAGGAAGGATACCAACATCCCATGAGGAATCTGCGGTGAGGGGGGAATGTGGGTGGTCAGACATAAGGAAAGATTAATCCCTTGATATTGGGCCTAGGCATCTGGTAGCCTTGTCACAAAAGGCCTATGTTGGCGAATGAATCTTCACATGAGTCCCTCAACCCACCTTCGAACAAGCTTTTCACCTGTTCAATGTACCACATTCCCATCACCGACCCAGCAGCATTCCCTGGCTTTTAGAACCCGTACCCAATATGCAGATGTTGTACTATATGGTCATGAATCTATCAATTTCGCTAGCTTGCATCCATCTCTTACAGCTTCCACATCCCTCCAGTTATGGCAGAGACAGCACTGAAATACAGTGCAATGCAGTCACTAACATTTTGCCTTCTCTCTTGCGAGATAGCAAGAGAACGGACAGTACTGATGAAGGTCAAGAATGCTTTCATTCCCTGAGCCTGCAATGTAGATGGTTAGCTGTATCATGGAGCCAGCTGCAATGCTGCCAATGGCATCCAGCAATACACAAAACACTGAGGAAAATGATATATTCCTGCCTTATGACCCTTCTCAATTCTGAGGGCATCCTGCTAACTAGCATGATATGAAAACTTCAGATGGTGTAATCCAACATATCTCACTTCCCTTGCCAAACCTATCTAAGTTCCTCCTTTCAGATGTCCAAAGGCTGTCACTTGCCTAATTACTGAGGGCCCAGAAACAGGAATGGGATCAACAGCATGCCGAATGATGAGGCCCTGTCACTTTGTTTGACATTCCTGGCTACCAGCTCAGATACAAACACTCCATTTACTCAAAGTTGGATTGTGCATGGAGTAAGTCATTGCATGAGTGATGGACGGGCTGTAACAGTCCATGTTATGTTTATTAACTCACTGGAGGGTAAGATCACAGCTGGATATAACTGTAGAGAACTCATATGAGGCCTTTCACCATCAAATAGAATGGAGAATGCAATTCCATTGAAGATTAGGACATGAAGCCATGCTTTTCCCCTCCACTGTCCCCTTCCATCTCTTTTTCATGCTGCAGACCAAGTGGCTCTGCCACTGCTGCCCCCAATTCCTGTGGTAACCCCTCTGTGAAATGTAAAATAACTCTTCAGAGGCAGGCAACCCATCACCACTCACCTATTATTTATAAATGCATAACCTTTGACAGGCATTCAGAGGTTCAATATCCCTGATATTCATCTTTTTCTGTCAGCCAGGGATCCCTGATTGGACCAGATTATCAGCCTCATTCAGGGAACTCATACTCTATGAAGTCCAGCTGTCTGACGTCGTTAAAATCGCTACAAAGAGGTCATCTAGTCCTCTGTCATCTTTATGGGGATGACACTGACAAATGCAAGAACTTAGCAAAAGACTCCCAAAACTGGTCTTGAATATTATCAGTCTCTTTGTAATAGAAAATACTTGAAAACGTTACCTTAGCTGCAATCAAGATGCCTGGCTCATTAAATAATGCAACTACTCGTCTTATAGTTCACACATCATCTTTCATGAGTAAGCAATACCGACACTGTTTGCATATTGATTGCCCAAATTTGAGATTCTGGTGTCACATCAGTTTTTCTTTATTCATTTATGGAATATCTGCATCGCTGGCTTGGCCAACTGATACCCAACTATAATTTCAAGGGAGAAGGTGGAAGTAAGCTGTCTTCTTGAATTGATGCAGACTTTTAAGTATGGGTATACTCTCAGCACTACTTGATTTTGACCCCAAGACAGTGAAGGAGCCATGGTATTGTTCCAAGTCAGATTGGTGTGTGTCTTGGAGTGGAACTTGCAGGTGATGCAGGTTTTTATAAATGACTTGAATGAGGACGTGGAAGAGTGGGTTAGTAAGTTTGCTGTTGACTTGAAGGTTGGTGGGTAGTGTGGAGGGCTGTTGTAGGTGCAACGGGACATTGACAGGATGCAGAACTCGGCTGATAAGTGGCAGATGGAGTTCCACCTGGAAAAGTGTGAAGTGATTCATTTTGAAAGGTCGAATTTGAATGCAGATAGTAAAATGTAGGGTATGTAGGTTAGTTTGATCCTAGAGTAGGATAAAAGGTCGGCACAACATCAGGGGCTAAAGGGGCTGTACTGTGCTGTAATATCCTATGTTCTATAATGTTTCCATGTATCTGCTGCCCTTGGCCTTCTGGTTGGTAGAATTGCAGGTTTGAAGAGCCTGTATGAATTTCTATAGTACATCTTGTAGATAGTCCACACTTAGACATTGTCCTCTGTGCTTTGATGGTGAAGGACTGAAAGTTGAAGGTAGTGGATGGAATGCCAATCTGTCAGGCTGCTTTGTCCTGGAGGGTATCAAACTTCTTGAGTGTTGTTGGAGCTGCTCCAAGCGACAAGATTCCATCACATTCCTAACTTGTACCATCTGATAGTGTTAGTCGTCAGGGAGACAGTAGATGAATTCTAAGCTTCTAACCTGTTCTCATAGCCAGATGGCAGGTTGAGTTCAGTTTCTGGGCAATGGTTCAGGATGTTGATAGTAGTGGATTTATGCTATTGAACCCCAAGGGGCAATCATTAGATTCTCACTTGTTAAAGATGTTCATTGCCTGATATCCTATTTGATGTGAATAAGGTTGGGCTGTATGATAACAGGATAGCATAAATCAGCACCTTGGCTACTTCAACAATTTCTTATATGCTGCACAGGAAGCAACCAATGGCACTTAAGACCCTCAGGAATTTAATTGTTCCATTCCTGTACAACTGAATTTCCCACCATTTGAATCCAAACTGACCAAAGTCTTTCCATACACTTCCATAACTTCTAATCTGTTCATGAGGGTGGCAGTATGAACTGTCAAGTACCTAATTATGAAACCTGTATCAGATGGCCTGAGTGACTGAACAGGCAATATTTAATATGCTTCATTCATGGCAGCACAGTCGTAATACAAGGTATTCCAGGTAACAGATCAGTTATCATTCATCATCTAGTTTTTAAAAAAGAAATATTGCCCAGTAAGCAATTTATCTGCCCACCATTTTAATTTTAAATATTTGAAACAAAAAATTATTTAATACATAATTAATGGAACATGCCTTTTTTTCTCAAATGTTAAAGTTATTATGAAATGCATTTCAAGCATGCGTCTCTTCCATTTAAGAATGTATTCTCTTTCCCAGTTTTAATCAAATGTCCTTTACCAAACATTAATTCTAATATAATACAAACTGCTTGCTACAAATAATCTGAAAAAACTAGTGTTATTTTGACTTTTGTGTTTTACGGCAATTCAGAAGAATTGTTTTTTTTTAGCCAGCACAAGCAGCACTGCAAATTTTGAAAGACAGCTGCTTAGCTTATCATTACTGGTAAAATATACATCCAGTACTTGGTTTAAGTCATTCAAATTCACCACCTCATTGCCATATTACATTTGCTAATGTATAAACTTCATGTGTCAGTAGTTGTGGAGGTGACAAAGGTGCAAATCATAGTCAAGGAGACAAGCTATTTTTACATTGGCCTTGTTTTAATTTGAAGTCACAGAAATCAGTATCTGTCAACTGACTGCCAGCACTTATATGACTAAATCCAGCTCCCTTATCTGGGTGGCGGAACCGTACTTAATAATTCTATGGTGAGCATACAGGAGCCAAGTTTAGCTGTGTAAGTAATGGAAATGATCAAACATGGATGCCCAGTGTCTGAAAAAAATATAAAATAAAATACTAAAGCAGATTGAGATAACCATGTTTCTGAAAATCTGAATTGAATCAGAGTTGTTCATAAAGTTTAAGGATGCTCCTTACAGAATTCTATCTGTAGTATGTGCTATCAAAAGATGAAAATTGCAATCTAATTTTGGAAAAAAAGCCTCATAATTACTGCTAGCAATATGAGAAGACACAATAGACATAGATGATATTCTTCTGTCTTGTATTTCAGTAGAGATATTAATGTATTTAAATAAGAATTAATCAAAATGGGTCTTTTTTTCCAAATGGTCAGCTGAAATGTGACCATCATCAGTGAACAATTACTTCTCACGATACCTCACCCGCAGGCTAGTGGAATTATTTGAAAGATAGGAAAGTGTGATGCCTAATGCTGTCTTCTGCAGATATAATTCAAGATGCTCCTGTGGTAAACATTTGACAGAGACAAAGCAAAGAGCAAATGAATCTATGCCACAATCAGAATGAGTACACAACATGAGCACACAAGGGATTTGAAGAAGCAAAATGGTTTATTGTTAATTGCCTTTTAGACTGACCCATCCAAAATTTAGCAAATAAAGGGGCCTTTGCTGCAGCTCCATAAGTCTCTCTTGTGACAGACAGAGGTCTGATTGTTTTACATCACAAGGAGTTAGATTAGAATCCATTCCCCTATACTGCGGAGCAGGCCCTTCGGCCCAACAAATCAACACTGACCCTCTGAAGAGTAACCCACCCAGACCCATTTACCTCTGACTAATGCACCTAACACTGTGGGCTATTTAGCATGGCCAATTCACCCAACCTGCACATCTTTGGACTGTGGGAGGAAACTGGAGTACCCAGATGAAACCCACACAGACATGGGGAAAATATGCAAACTCCACACAGACAGTCGCCTGAGGCTGGAATTGAACCTGGGTCCCAGGCTTTGTGAGGCAGCAGTGCTAACCCCAATTTTAAATATAGAATACATTTGTTAAGGTGCTTAAATTTTCCACGTACTCTTGGCTTGTGAGATTCGACCTATGATGTATGGTTTAAAAAAAAATGTTCCATTCTTTTTCTGACTTGTGAATCATTGTTTGGATTCTTTAAAATAAAATGTTTCTTGGAGAGTTAAGAATATAAAAATAAAGATAAAGTCGCCATAGATCCAGAGGACTATAAGTTAAACTCATCACCAGTCATCCCCCTCTAATCAGATAACCCTATTGTTAGGAATAAAGAAACATAGCAGTAGGAATTAGTCATTCAGTCCCTCAACCCGCCATTCAGCAAGATAATGGCTGTTCACCTGTTTCATTGCTGTTTTCTCACATTATTCGTATATCTCTCAAGGTTATTCATGAGGCACCCTGACTGAGCCTCCACAGCCCTCTGGGATAGAGAATTACAAAGATTCACCACTCTCTGAGAAAGAAATTCTTCCTTGTGAGTCCTAAAAGTTTTATTCTTTCTTCGAAGATTGCGTCCCCTGACTCCAACTCATCACTCCAACGCCCAAACTCTCCAAGCTAAGGGAAAATATCCCTTCTACATACCACACTGAGTAGTTTTTTAAGAATTTTGTATATTTCAATTACATCACCTCTCATTCTTCTACACTAGAGAAAATAACAAGCCCAGACTTCTAAATCTCTTGACGTAGGATAGTCCTGCCATCTGAGCAATGAGCCCGGTGAACCTTGTCTGCACTCCTTCTATGGCAAACATATCCTTGCTGAGGTGAAGAAACAACACACAATATTCCAGGAGCAGTCTCATCAGTGTTCTGTACAATTGAAGCAAGACATCCTTACTCCTGTGCTCAAATGCACATGTGATAAAGGCCAACATACCATTTGCCTTCCTGATTGTTTGCTGAACCTGCATTTAGTTTTCAGTGACTTATGAACAATGAAACCCAGGTTGCTTTGGATATCAACACTCCTCAGTCTCTCACCATTTCAAAAAAAATCTGCACATACTAAAGTGGATAACCTCACGCTATGTACAATCTAACTTGCTTTTGCCCATTCACTTGTTCAAGTCCTCCTCTTAAGACCTCTTTGCACAATTTTCGCAACTCACATTCCAATCTAGTTTTGTGTTATCTGCAAACTTGTAAATATTGTAGTTAGGGGCACATCTAAATCATGGATATGGATTGTGAACAGCTGGAGCCCAAGCACTGATCCTTGCAATACCCCATTTAGTCACAACCTGTCAACATGAGAAGGACCCATTTACTCCAATTTTCTGTTTTCTTCCTTGTAAGTAACCTTCAATCCTTGGTAGGTATATTACCTCCCTCATCCTATGTGCTCTAATTTTATTTATTAACCTTATTTGCGTGATTTTATCAAAACACTTCTGAAAACAGCTTTGATTAATTTTTAATGTTAATGAAAAGCTACATAATTAAACGGAAATTCCTCAGCCCCGCAGTGGTGGGCTTGGATTTGGGTGGGAGAGGAGTCCAGAAAACCAGCCAGAAGTTGTTTAACGAAGACATGAGAAGTTAAATATTTAATTTAAATATTTCAATTAGGGACAATTTAGAGGGTCCACCGGTTTGGCAGCGGTGGAGAAGCATTCTACATCTCAATGAAGGTAGTGTCCTTGCGGTAGAGTTGTTTTCAAGGGTTACTGTAGCCACATTTTTCAGGACTCAAGGAAGGGACTGCAAGCAGCAAAGGTCCTAACTGCAAACCAATCACTGTTACAGGATGACCTTCTTCCTTGCTTGGTGGGACCTGGCTGCCTGGTGTCTTTAAACCACCAACTAACTTTTCAAGGGCATACATCCTATGAATTAAAAATAAAACCCTAAAATAATTATTTATTATTTGCCTCAAATGTTACCTGTAAATGAAGCATTTCACATTCCCTAGCAGGGCTGCTGAAGGTCTACAGCTACCAGCCCAATGATTATACTGGCAGAATATGGAGCCAGCTCAATGCATTTAATTAGATAGCAACTGCAAAGGCAGCCAAGTTAGAGGTTACCACATGGACAATAGCTCCTTTAGTCTGATTCTTGGCAAGTATAGGCCCCAGGATCTTTCTTTGGTCCTGAAATGCACAGGAAAATCTTGGCTACTTATCTATAAGTCTGCACTGCTGAAGGCCCCACTAAAATTGCCACAGGAGTAACAATATGATGAAAGGCAGATTACAAGATAGATAGTTATCTACTCATGATAATGTAGGTTCAGTCACTGGAGACTTCATATTCCTCATTAAACTTTACTATAATTGTTAACTTGTCTTTACTATGTTAAAACATACCAAATTTCACAGGAGCAGTATGAATAAAAATTTGACACAGCCAATTAAAACTATATTAGGAACAAAAACTTTCAGCTAGCAAATTCAATCCAGCCTTGGATTGAGTACATGAATTTTCTATGTAGGCAAGTGAATAATTTGTGCAAATCTGCAGATTTACATTTCTGTAGTTCTCATATTTAAGCACTAGAGTTGAGCATCTCCAAGGAGTTCAGCAAAGGAAGGATGAGGTTGTTTTTGCCTAAATAAAGTAGCTATTTGGGTGAGTATTTCTAATCTTTAATGTAAAACTAAATCCTTTAGTTTGTGCTTAGGGTTCCAGATTTGCTTTTTCTCTTTTATTCTTATAAATTGCTTGTCAGATATAAGACTGATACAAATATGAAAAAAGGAACAAATTCTGTAAAGTGTTGTGAGTGGGGATTCTTCACATGTAAAGAGCAGAGATTTAATTTATAACTTAAATAAATATGATAGACACGGCAGATCAGGTGATGTGTCGCAGCTTCAGCATTTGGGAATTGTTGGACACCAAGGTGATCCACAGCCAACACATCAGTAGCAAATGTTTACAGCTCAAGTTCCAAGTTGAGGAGCTGGAATCTGAGCTACAGGCAGAGAAGGGACTTGATACCTGCACAGGAGGCATTCACATCTGGTCTGCAATTAAGGATAGGAGCATATGATTATACGTACGGAAGATATGGTAATCCGAGGAGTAGCTCTTGTCCCTGCAATTATTCAACAGTTGTGAGGTTCTTGCATGATGTGTGGCAAGAGTGGGAACTGCAGCACCATAGTACAGGGAACCATTCAAGTGGGGTGAGGATGTGGGAACTTAGCACTGGTAGGAAACAATATAATTAGAGAGATAGACACTGTTGTCTGCAGTATAAGCATGAGTCCTGAAGACTGTGTTGCTATTCTGGTGCCAGGGTTAAGGACATCATCTTCGGACTGGAGAGGAATTGGAGTGTGAGGGGAAGGATCCATCTGTTGTTGTCAACTTTGCTACTAATAATATTGGTAGTAATGGAAACAAGGTTTAGCTGAAAGATTTTGAACAGCTGGGTCTTAAACCAAAAAGCAGGATCTCCAAGGTAATAGCCTTAGGATCTGAGCCACAGGCAAACTGTCTCAGGATAAATATAATCAAGGAGTACATACAGTCAAGGTGGCTCAGACATTGATTTTGGAGAAATGGGTTTTAGTTCATAGGTTAAGAACAACAATCTTTGGGTAGAAGGGAGTTGTTCAGTTTAACAGGGACCATGATTCCATGATTCATTGGAATCATGCTGGGACCAGTGTTTGCTGAATTGAATAATTAGCGGTGCAGAGAAGACTTGAAACTAATTGGGGGGGAAGGAGGTGAAAGCTTGTGAAGGGGGATATTTAAGCTTACAAAGCAAAAGGATATAGTGGCATTATAGGGCAATTGTTTTGGTAATGATACTATACTCAAAGTGGGTCAGGAAGATAAGCAGTGTACAAGCATAAGAAAACAGTAGCAAATACTGTCAAAGGGGGGAATGGTAATAAAAAGGCAACGTTAATTAATTTTTAGGAGCAAATTACTGCAGATGCTGGAATCTGTACTGAAAATAAAAAATGCTGGAAATCAGCAGTCAGGCAGCATCCATGGAGAGACAGGAAGCTAATGTTTTGAGTCTAGATGATTCTTCATCAAATTTTACTTAAATGTATGTGGTTTTCAGAACACACATTTAACTAGGAAAAACAGGTTTAATAAATACAATCCTATAGCTATTACAAATATATGGTTACAAGGAGATAACATTTGGGAGCTAAATATTTAGGAGTATGTGACTTTTTGAAAGAAAATGAACTGCTTCAGTGTCTGAAGAATCATGAATAGTGCTGAACATTGTACAATCAACAGCGAGCATCCCTACTTCTGACCTTATGATGGAAAAAGGTCATTGATGAAGCAGCTGAAGATGGTTGAGCTGAGGACACTACCCTAAGGATTTCCTGAAGAAATGCCCTGATAACTGATCTCTAACAACCACCTGTAAGGGAATGGTGTTTGGATAGCTTTGTTACTATGAAATGGAAACGTATGATAGCGAGAAATGGTCTTTGCTATGATGATGTACAGTGCGGGAGCCAAATTCCAGCGATGAGATGAGAGTGGCATCAAGACCACATTTGACCAAGTGTGGCATTAAGGAGCCATAGCAAAACTAGAATCAGTGGGTATCAGGGGCTAACTCCCCACTTGTTGGAGTCATATCAGGCACATTGAAAGATGGTTGTGGTTGTTTTCTCTGAATACTATCTCTGAAACACTGCTCTTTAGAGTCATAGAGTCATACAGCACAGAAACAGACCCTTCAACTCAACTTGTCCATGTTGACCAGATTTCCTGAACTGAACTAATCCCATTTGCCTGCTTTTGGCCCATATCCCTCTAAATCTTTCATATCCATGTACCTGTACAAATGTCTTTTAAATGTTGTAATTGTACTCACCTCTACCACTTTCTCTGGCAACTCGTTCCATATACGCATTCTTCTTTGTGAGGAATGGCTGCGTTTATTGAGATTGCAGTCAAATGAGTTATCGCAGCTAAAGATGTGAGACATTGATTTCCTACTCCCTTCTTCCTTTATCTCCTTATCTTTCTTCTCCTATTCGTTCTCATCTGCTCAATGTAGATCTGGTGGCAAAACTGTTCTCGCATGATGGTGCCTTTGTACTACCAAAACCTGATCCTCTCTGTCAGATATTGTAGGATGGATCTCAGCATTTTGAATCAGTGGAAGAAATGTTTCAGCACAATCACAGTCATCTTGGCTGTTAGCACATTTTCATTGTATGCATGCTGTCCAAGTGTTGCACACTGGAGTCATAAGCTGAAAATGTGCTTCTGGAAAAGCGCAGCAGGTCAGGCAGCATCCAAGGAGCAGGAGAATCGACGTTTCGGGCATGAGCCATTCCTGAAGAAGGGCTCATGCCCGAAACATCGATTCTCCTGCTCCTTGGATGCTGCCTGACCTGCTGCGCTTTTCCAGCAACACATTTTCAGCTCTGATCTCCAGCATCTGCAGTCCTCACTTTCTCCACTGGAGTCATAAGCCACATTGTCAAAGGACAATCCTTGTAATTCAGTAGCCAGTATTTCAGATTGCCACAACAGCTGAAATGCAGTTGGTACAGCAGACAGCTTTTGAATGATGGCAATATGACTGCTGCTAGGATGCAAACTTTGGCCTGCATGAATCTTTGTGTATAGATGCAGACCAATTGGACTTTGCTGGAGTCATGTGTCTTCAGATGTAGTACATTTTAAGTATGAAATATGGCATCCTCAAAGCAATGTGCATATAATTGATGGCACTTGGAGAAATCGTGATTCCTCTGCCAAGAAAGAACAAAATGTACTCAGCTGACTTGGAAAGCAGAATCTTAGTGACCAGCCTCGTGCTACAATGGGCAGCGACCTGACTGGTGCGACAAATATTGTCAGTTTCAGCTTGCAGAAAGTGTAAAGTGGACTGAAATGAGAAAATAACTATTTGAAAAACCGAGGATCGTTGAGGGATTGCTGCACTTTTTGAAAGCAAGTAACTTGACACTAATTGTAAGTACTGTTTAGACAGCTTGGTTCAAGCAGTAGTAAATTGTTTGCAAATGAACTGGAGCTAAGGGCTGTGTAAAAATTGAGGTTCAGTCAGCATCAAGTAGCTGATTTGTCTGTGGACTAGAGACTAGTTATCAACAAAAAAAATATCTTTTGGCTGCCAAAAACTATTGGCTCTTGGTAGCTGAACACCTTGGGGATATGAACATGATAAGAAGTGATCAGATCTCTATTGGCTCAGGCGATGTCTCTATTCTCTGTATCTAAAAACAAACTAAGCCTGAAGAAATTCAGTTCAGTTTTCCTTCAGTTGCTGTAAGCTGTGATATAAAATTAATAAGTCAGAGATTTTTATAAGGGTGAACCAGAGACCCTGTGCCTCCTACAAACAAATCATTCTGAAAAGGAAGATCGGAAATAGCATTCTGATCAGATAAAAAATCATCTCAGGAAACCCTGTGAACGGAGATCATTGAATTGCTTTCCCAGATTTCCTTCTGTTCATAACAACTAAGTCAATTTTTTCCTGTCTGTCTGTATGAGTGTGCAAAGGAGAGTTTATGAGGAGATTAGAGTTTTAACTCGTAGAATTACATGCCGACATTACATATTTTAAAATTTGAGTGACAGTCTATTTATTTGCAATATACAGTCATTTTTGTTATATACAGAAACCTGCTCCATGCTTTCTGTCAACTTGGGTATAAAGAACAGGTAAATTGGGAAATGCTTCATACTTTTCAAAATCTTTTACTTCTGTGGTGTTACACTTTTTTTACTTTTGGGAATAGTGGGTTTGGGTTTCAGTGAGATGCCCAAGTAAGGCATAACAAAAACATAATTCTAAATGGTTCTTGATCTTAATAGCCACCTTAGTAAGACACAATGCTGCCCTCAGCCTGCAGACTGAGGTCAAATAAAGCTATGTGATAGCCTCTATGTTTTACAAGTTGTTTTATAAAGCCTCCACCAAGTCACCTGTTTCACCAATTAAAATAACATTTAACAAGCACCACAACCAGATGCAATGCAACAATAACAAATGGGTTGGGAAAGAGAAAGAGATTTACATTAAAACAGTTTGAGGGGAAAATAATGCACTTCAACTGGAGAGATGCTCACTTTTTTCTAAACGCTTTGAGTGTATTGGTCGACATTGCGTGCTTCATCCCGAAAGACACCCAGGTGGGAACATAGCCAGGGAAGGCAATAGGGAACAATGACTCCATGGATCTGTTGATGGCTACTTTGGCCAGGCTTAAAAGCCAGCCCATAAACGGGTCCTCCAACTTGAATTTGATGTCAGGGACAAGGTGTTGCCCAGCAAACAGGGAACCAATGCAATAGGTTGGCCAAAAATTAGGGACACCACAGATCTATGTACAGTACATAGATCTGTGTGTAATATTATTTCCCTTTAAAGGTCGTCATGTTGGAAGATTCTGCAGTCCCCTCCCTCACAGATCAAATAGTTTAATCTGCCCTATCCAGGTATAGTTGCAACTATTTTCTTTTCCATTTGAGCACTTACAGTTTTCAGCACAATTGAACATGACTGTCGACTTTCTTTGGCTAGTGACCTCCAACTTCAGTCTCCAATTGTCAGTGAGGCCCTGGGCATCCTGACCCTTGTCTGGTAGCCATTCCAAGAGCCTCATAGCTTCATGTCTCACAGCTCCCCGCCAAACCATCTGTATGAGCTTGCAACAAAACAGAAATTGCTGGTGAAATTCAGTATCTGATGAAGAGTCACTGGACTTGAAACATTAACCCTGCCTTATTCCCACAGATGCTGTCAGACCTACTGAGTTTTACCAGCAATTTCTGTTTTTGTTTCTGTTTTCTCCAATATCCGCAGTTCTTTGTTTCATTTTTTGAGCCTGCAACTGCTTACCTGCCCCAATCCCCTGACCCCCATCTCAGTCCCTGGCATGTGGGTTACTGTGCCAGGTGTGTGGATCTTGTGGTGCAGTGGTAGCGACCCTACTTCTGAGCCAGGAGTCCCATGTTTAAGTCCCACTTGCTCCGGAAGTGTGCAATAACATCTCTGAACAGGTTGATTAGAAAATATCTACCAGGTGTGGTCACACATGTGGAAATTCCCTCCTCCTGCACTACACCAACCCATCTTAACTGTATCCCCCCATACTAATGCTTTTTCCCCACTCTCCTTCACAATTACTATACCCCCTTGTCGCAACCTGCAGTCTCGAATTCTAAAGAATAAGTTCCTGAGTCTTCTTTCCACAACAGTGGTACCCCTTGTCCACCCAACTCATCTTTATTGTTGGTTTCTGACAAACCTGACAAATTGACCATGACCCATCCTTTGAGCATCCTAACCTTATAGCCCCACCCAATAAGTTCCCAAATGTTTGACTGGTTGTTGTTTATCTATTTATGTGGGTGTGTGATGTTGAGATAGAGGATCAATCATGAGCATATTAAGCTGCAAAGTGGGTTTGATGGGCAGAATGGCATACTCCTTCTCCTGTTGTTGATGTTTCTATATTTCTAGAAAAATATATAATGGAATTTAACAGACTATATTAAAGAGTTCAAAATATTCTACTCAGAGGTTCCAAATTCAGTGTTTGCCTTTAAATTGTTGGATTCTACTAAGGTGTTGAACATGGGTAGACTCCTAGTAATAACTGGTGATTTTCAGAAAAAAAACACATTTTGTGGAACAGATGTCTAAGCCTTAAATAAATTCCTGGGTAAGCATTAATTCCTAGCAGCCTTCATGGTTCAATTGAGACATTTGGCAGAAACACACAAAAAAATTGATTATTCAAATGTAGTGGCAATGCAAGATTGCCCAGGTATAGGCTGAACATATCAATATAAAATTAAGTTAAATATCACATAGAATCAGATTATAGTCTAACAGGTATATTTGAAAATTTTCAAACAAACTTGTTGCACATTAACCTGGTGTTGTATGATTTTTAACTTTGTCCACTCCAGTCCAAAACCAGCACCTCTTCATCAATATTAAATGGAAATCATAACTAAAAGGAATCAGGATAGAGATTTCTTGGAAATTAAAACAGACAACAGGAATTGGAGAACTACAATGGAACATTGAACCACATAACCTGAGGAATAGTTAACAGTGTCTTAGATACAATTCAAGATACCAGTATGCAATTAATTGTCCTGAATGAACATAGAAACAGGAGTAGGGCAATTTAGCCCATCGAGCTGTTCCACCATTCAATGAGATTATGGCACATCTGTAGCTTAACTTTATACATCTGCTGTTGGCCCATATCCCCTAATACTTTTGTTGAACAACATTTTATCTATCTCAGATTTAAAATTAACAATTGATCCTACATCCACTGCCACTTGTGGAAGATAGTTCTAAACATCTACCACGTTTGTGTGCTTCCTAATATCCCTCCTAAATGCTCTGGCCCTAATTCTTAGTCTATGCCCCCAGTTCAAGAATCTACAACAGTGAATTGGTTAAAATGTTTTCTAGATTAGGAATTTGATATTTCTACATGTTTAAGTTTTGGGAATGACAATGTGCTAAAATATCCTTACTTTGAGTAGATTGTCTATGATAAAAGCTGAAAGAAAACAGGATATAGAACACAAAAGATAATTGCTTTTGGGAACTTGGTTGATTTACAGTTGACACAGTAAAAGTATTCATTTAACAAGATCTAACTTATCTAATGACAATATTAGGCAAGTACCATTGGTTTCAAGAAATAAGAATTTAAAGGAAAAAAGGCTAATTATCTTAAAGCTACAGTTTGAGATTGGCCATTACTGGTGTACAATAACATATTGCAAAATAAAATAATAATAGCCATCAAGGTAATGGAGAAATGGATAGGAACCAGTCTGGGGGCTCAGTCTAAATTCTGAACTGATAATGGTGGTGAGGGATTAGAGTTCATCATTCCTTATGAATTTAAGAACATGCATGAAAAAATACTTTGTGGTCTTGAAAACAGAGTGGAAAGTTCCATTACTAATGGAGGGTGGAATTTTCCCAAACCCAAATGACATGGACCCTGATAAGAAATTTGAGAAAATTGGATCAGATGTTCAGCAAGGACCTACTTGCCTTTGAATATAAAAGATCCTATTTTCCAAGCAAGTGCTGGACAGTGAGATGGGATTTTTGCTAATGAAGACGAAGGGGCCTACTTGCATGGATTATGAATCATTATCAACCTCATTGGTCCCAAATCTCACCATATAATGTGCAGTTTCTGATTCTCTCAATCGCCAAATAGAAACTAGATGGCAAGAATTCTCAACATAAAAGTTGGAGTGATAATCTGGTACTCCAGCTTGCTGCTTGCTTCTCTAGACCTCTATTTTGGACACACAACACTAACATCTCAGGGCGTATTGCATTGGCAGCAGCCACATGCACCCCATCCCCATGAACATAGATATCCCACACATACCAGTCTAATCACACCCTTATGGTACATCTCATTATGGTTCTGTACTTCAAGGCTACACTCGGAGCATACCAGCATCTCTCATTGTAACACTTCTGCAGGGACACTTTGCGCACAGGAACGGGCACCCATATCATGGATTTGACCACAATGCATCTCACAGATCCATGCTTATTTTGAGCCTCCTTGAATAATATTAGCATCTCTGCTTTGCATTGCCTTCCTTGCCTTTTTGCATTTTGACCCCTTATCCATAGCTAACTCAAAGTACTGCTGTCCTGCTTTGCATTGTAGTGCAAAGTCAAAGCCAGGCAATTTGTTATAGTTGAAAGCCCTCCTGGAGAAGGGCTTTTGCCCAAAACATTGATTCGCTTGCTCCTCAGATGCTACCTGACCTGCTGTATTTTCCAGCACCACGCTCTTGACTCTAATCTCCAGCATCTGCAATTTGTTATAGTTGTCAACAGTCATCAGTCTAGGGGTTGGACACATTGCTGTACGGCACCAAGCTTTGTCAACCTCGTTCCTGTACTGTGTGACAAAGTGTTTGCAGCAGCCACACTGGATGTGCTTTCATCAAATGGCACGTCTGAAATTTTAGGCAGAAGTAATCCTCAGTAAAGGCAAGAGAGACATTCTTTGGGCAGGGGGTGGAATCATAGTAAATCAAGGACATTCTCCTTTTAGGGGTTTAAAAGCCAAATATCAGGACTTGTCTTGGCTTTTTCTGCACTATATTTGGAGTAAGAAAACCTTACCTACTGGAAAAAAAGATCTTAGATCTTTTAGAACACCTGTCTGGTATAAAATTGAATTGTTAACAAAGCTACATTTTTACAGGTCAAAAAATGTCAAAGGGATGTATTTTTGAAAAGATGATCTATAAGAAAACCTGTGAAAGTTGTACAAGTGTGTTTATGGGTTGACTCTTGTGACAAGAATATGATATTTCTCATTTAGGTCCCTCCAGCTTAAACCAGACCTAGAAATTTTCTCCTGGTATCAGAGAGAAACATTTCTCTGCATCTTGTGCATTGTTATGATGCAAGTCAATCTTTTTTTGTGGAGATATTCTACAAAAGTTTAGAAATATATGATCAGTAAAATTTAAAAATGGAATCTAAGATTAGAAACCAATTTGTTCTGTTTGAATTGATTGAATTGCATTGAATTTATTGTCATGTGTACCGAGGCACAGTGAAAAGCTTTGTGTTGTTAGCAATACAGGCAGATCACATAGTTAAATAGCACAGATAAGTAAATAATAGATAAACAGTGGCAAAACCAGGTACAGGCAAATGGTAAGAGTTTGTGAGTCCATTCAGTATTCTAACAACAGTAGGGTAGAAACTGTTTCAAAACCAGCTGGTGCGTGTGTTCAGGCTTCTGTACATTCTCCCCAATGGTAGAGGTTGTAGAAAAACATTTCTAGGGTGGGATGGATCTTTGAGAATGCTGGCGGCCTTTCCACTCTTTGTAACCGTCTCCGATCTTGAATGGCACAGTTGCCATACCTGGTAGTGATACATCCAGACAGAATGCTGCCGATGATGCACCTATAAAAGTTGGCAAGGGTATTCGCCATCATGCCAAATTTTCTCAGCTGCCTGAGGAAGAAGAGATGTTGTTGAGCCTTTGTAACCAGTACGTCCACATGAAGAGTCCAAGAAAGCTTGTTGTTGATGATCACTCCCAGGAGCTTGACACTCTCCACTTGTTCCACTCTGTGCTGTTAATATGTTGGGGGGGGGGGGGGTGGGGAATGAGTAATATCTTGCTGAAAGTCAAAGTCAATAATGAGTTCCTTGGTTTTGCTGGCATTGAGAGCTCGGTTGTTCTCAGTGCACCATTCTTCCAGGTCTTCCACCTCCCGTCGGTAATCTGTTTCATCGCCATCTGAGATTCGACCGACTATGGTGGCGTCATCAGCGAACTTGTAAATGGCATTAGTCTGGTATTTGGCGATGCAGTCATGGATATATAGTGAGTACAGTAGCAGGGAGCCTGGGAGGCTCTAGTGTTGAGTGTTAGTGAGGATGAAATACTGATTGTGGCCTGTGGGTCAGGAAACTGAGGATCCAGTTGCAGAGAGGGGACTGGACAGTGAAACTGTGCACTCAAAATAGAACTAATGCCATTTATGACATATCAGAATTGAGCACTATGATGAAACACGCTATGAAACATACTATTAAGGAATTCCTGAGAACAAAAAAAGATTTTAAAAAGGAACAAAAACTGTGAATAATGGAAATCTGAAACAAAAGCAGAAACTGCTGGAGAAAATCAGCAGATCTGACAGCATCTGTGGAGAGAAAATTGAGTTAACGGTACTGAAGGAGGTCACTGGACTTGAAATGTTAATTGTTTTCTCTCCACAGATGCTGTCTCAGACCTGCAATGTTCCACATGTGAATCTTCTTGATAGCAATTAGAGTACATCAGGGTGTATCATATTATTGGGTGGATAATGAATGTTGTCAGTTGGCCTCAGAAGGCAAGAAAATATAAGTGTGGTTAAAGATATCTTAGATGTTGAAAACATTGTTGCTAGTAGAAGCTATAGTTCCAAATGTATTTATCCAAGTAAATCTTATGCAAGGGGCAACCTGAGAAAGGTTTGTTCATTAAAAGTTATGTAGACAACTAGTACCTTAGAACTCTCAACCAAACATTGGGAGAGTTGTATTCATTTTCTACTCAACTTGTTCAGAGATGTCATTACATACTGCGGGAAAAGCTGGGACTTGAACCCAGACATCCTGGCCCACTGCACCACAAGAACCCCACAAAGAGAACTGGTCTGAAGAAGAATTAAGCCCAGGCCTACATACATTTTATGCTGTAAGTCTCCCCAGAAGCAGAAATCATATCTCTATACTAACAAGACAACTACAAAACTTGTTTCCAAAATCACCGTTGTCAGACTATTCCACGAAAGAAAGTGCTTGCTCCAAGAAATAATTGGGAATCCTTGAACAGGGAGCCAGCTGGTAGGCTGAATTGTAAACAAAAGGAAAATAATTTAATTTTGTTTGGGTTACTCTGCAATTAATTATGCTTTTTTTTGTTCAAGAAAGAATGTGGAACATGGGAGGTTGATTGGATTACATGGAATATAAAAAAAAGAATCATTTTGTCACTAATTGTTTGTGCTATAAGGTAAGATAAAGAAAAAGTAAAATATAATTTTGTTTAATTTTCACAGCTGTTGTTCAAGGATCATTTGTTTATCTTCAAAGAGTTGTTTTTTTGATTTCAAGAGAAGACAGAAATCTGTTAAAACAAGCAGTTAAATAGGATAATTATCTGACTGCGTCGACCTACCTTCCCCCTAGATATTTTCCATATTCAACCTTTTCAGAGATGTTATTAAACAATTTAAAGAAGACCGTGATGTGAGTAACGAATGCTTGGGTCTGAAATGACATCCTGTAGAGCATAATATCTGCCTGGCCTTGACTAGTCAACTCACAAAAGACCAAATTCCCCTTATAATCAGTATTAAACAATGGCTATATGGAAAACTCTTTAACTTTGGCCATCTCTTTGTCAAAACCCAACGGTTCTCTATAGATTTACATGATCTACAATTTGCAGATTATTCTTTTTATTTATTTTTTATTCATTTATGTGGTATGTGGGCGTCCCTGGCTGGCCAGCATTTATTGCCCGTCCCTAGTTGCCCTTGAGAAGGTGACGGTGAACTGCCACTTTGAACTGCTGCAGTCCACCTGCTGTGGGTTGTCCCACAAGGCAAGGAATTTCAAGATTTTGATGCAGTGACCGTGAAGGAATGGTGATGTTTTCCAAGTCAGGATGTTATGTGGCTTGGAGGAGAACTTGAAGATAGTGGTGTTCCCATTTATCTGCTGGCCTTATCCCTCTAGATGGAAGTAGTCTTGTGGTGAGAAGGAGCTGTCTATGGTTCTTTGGTGAATGTCTGTAGTGCATTTTGTAGATCGTAAACACTGAGCATCAGGGGTGGAGGGAGTGGATGCTTGTGGATGCAATGCCAATCAAGCAGGCTGCTTTGTCCTGGATGGTGTCAAATTTCTTGAGTGTTGTTGGGGCTGCACTCATCCAAGCAAGTGGGGAGTATTCCATCACACTCCAGACTTGTGCCTTGTAGATGGTGGTCTTTCGGGTGTCAGAAGGTGAGGTACCCACAGCAGTATTCCTTGCCTCTGACCTGCTCTTGGAGGCACTGCATTTGGGTGATGAGTCCAGTTAAGATTTGATCATTGATAATTCCCAGGATGTTCATAGTAGGGGATTCTGTGATGGTAACACAAATGAATGTCAAGTGGCAGTAGTTATATTGTCTCTTATTCATCATGGTCATAGCATGGCAGTTGTCTGGCGCGAATGTTAATCACTTGTCAGTCCAAGCTTGAATATTGTCCAGATCTTGTTGAATTTGGACACAGACTGATTCAGTAACTGAGGAGTGTGGAACACTGTGCAATTATTGGTGAACATCCCCACTTCTGACCTAATGATGGTTGGAAGATCATTGATGAAGCAGCTGAAGGTGGTTGGGCCTAGGACACTACCCTGAGCAACCCCTACTACATGTCCTAGAGCTGAGATAGTTGACCTCCTAAAACCACAACTATCTTCCTATCTCAGGTATGACTCTAACCACCAGAGAGTTTACACCGCTCCAACCACCACCTCCCCACTCCCCGCGCACCCCCCCGCATCCACCCACACAATACCCATTATTTTGTTCGGGCTTCTTGATGCCACACTCAATCAAATGCAGCCTTAATGTCATGGGCTGTCACTCTCACATACCTCTGGAATTTACCTCTTTTGTCCATTTTGAACCAAGGCTGTAATGAGGTCAGGAGTTGAGTGGTCCTGGTGGAACCCAGACTGGGTGTCACTGAGCAGGATATTGCTAAGAAGGAGCTACTTGATAGTACTGTTGATGACACTTTCCATCTCTTTACTGATGACTGAGAGCAGACTAATGGGATGGCAATTGGTCAGGTTTGATTTGTCGTGCTTTTTATGAACAAGACATATTTGAGATATTTTCCACATTGTTGGGTAGACGTTAGTACGGTAACTGTACTGGAACAATTTGGTTAGGGAGTGACAAGCTCTGGAGCACAAGTCTTCAGTACTATTGCTGGAATATTGTCAGGATCTGTTGTCTTTGTAGCATCCAGTGCCTCCAAATGTTTCTTAATTTATCACATGGAGTGAATTGAATTAGCTGAAAACTGGCATCTGTAATGCTGGGGACCATTGGAGGAGGCCGAGTTGGATCACGCACTTGGCACTTCTGTCTGAAGATTGCAGTGAAGACCAACCTTATCAATTACACTGATGTGCTCGGCTCTTCCATCATTGAGGATGGGGATGTTTGTGGAGCCTTCTCCTCCAGTGAGTTGTTTAATCATCTACCACTGTTCACGACTGGATGTAGCAGGATTGCAGACCTTAGATCTGCTCCATTGGTTGTGGGATAGCTTAGCTCTGTCTATCACTTGTTTCTAAAGCTGTTTGAAAGTAATCCTGTTTGGTGGCTTCACCATAGTGACATCCGATCTTCAGGTTTGTCTGGTGCTGCTCCTAACATGCTCTCCTGCATTCTTCATCGAACCAGGTTTGATTGCCTGGCTTGATAGTAATGGTTGAGTTGGGGACATGCTGGGTCATGAGGGTACAGATTGCGCTGGAGTACAATTCTGTTGATGTCCCTCAGTGGCTCATGCATGCCCAGTCTTGAGTTGCTAGATCTGTTCGATATCTGTCCCATTTAGCATGGTGATGGTGTCACACAACACGATGAAGGTTATTTGCAATGTGAAGGCACGACTTCATGTCCACAATGACCAACTGGTAGTCACTCTTACTGATACTTTCATGGACAGAAGCATCTGCTGCTGGCAGATTGATAAGGATGAACTCAAGTATGTTTTTCCCTTTTGGTGGTTCCCCAGCCACTTGCTGTAGACCCAATCTAGCAGTTATTTCTTTTAGGACCCAAACAGCATGATCAGTAGTACTGCTGCCAAGCCACTCTTGGTGGTGAACATTGAAATCTCTCGCCCAGAGTATATTTTGTGCCCTTGCCATCCCCAATGCTTCCTCTAAGTGTTGTTCAACATGGAGGAATATCGAATCATCAGTTGAGGGAAGACAATGTGTGGTAATCAGCAGGAGTTTTCCATACCCATATTTAATCTGAAGCAATGGGATGCCATGGGGCCCAGAGTCAATGTTGAGGACTCCCACAGCAACTCTCTCTTGACTATGTACGCTGTGCTGTCATCTCTCCCAGGTCTGTCCTGCTGGTAAGACAAAACATATCCAGGGGGTGGTGATAGTGGTGTCTGAGACATTGTGTGTAAGCTATGATTTCATGGGTATGACTACGTCAGGCTGTTGCTTGACTAGTCTGTGAGACAGCTCTCCCAGTTTTGGCACTAGCCCCCAAATGTTAGTGAGGAAGATTTTGCAGAGTCAACAGAGTACTTCTGCCATTATCTTTTCCAATGCCTTGGTTGATGCCATGTGATACATCTGGCTTCATTTCTTTGAGACTTTGTAGCGATTGGTACAATTGAATAGCTTGCTAGGCCATTTCAGAGGGCAGTTGAGAGTGAACCACGTTGCTGTGGGTCTGGAGTCATATGTAGGCCAAATCTGCCATGGTGGGATTTGAACCTAGGTCTTCAAAACATTATCTGGGTGTCTGGATTAATTGTCTAGCAACAATGTGACTAGGCCATCACCTTCACAGATTTGAAAGTTAGTATTGATATTGTTAGGGTTGCCCAAGGCTGAAGCAGCATAAAATGCTGAAAGTGGTTCTCAGTTGTCATAAAATGGTCGAGGAATATTTTTAGCTGAAATAGCAGCTTGCACAGTTTGATATTTAAAGTTAAAGTATAAGCTATAATAATTGCAGCCTTTGTAAAAGCTTTATACCAAAGGTAACAAGGTTGCAATAACAAACAAATGGTCTTGTAAAATGCATACAAAAGAGTCCTGTTTAATAAGAAGTGTAAAAGGCACTGCTGCTTGCATAGAGGCTGTTTGCTAAGGAACATCTTGAGAAATGCTGTTAGAAGCCTCCATACTGGGATTATCCAAAGACTGGTATTGATCATGGGATAGAAGGGAAGGCTCTTCCTCCACCAAGAGCAAAAACGCCTCATCTTCCATCTTGGGACCCTCCAACCACATGGGATCAATGTTGATTTCACCAGTTTCCTCATTTCCCCTACCCCCACCTTATCTCAGATTCAACCATCTAACTCGGCACTGCCCTCTTGAACTGTCCTACCCGACCATCTTCCTTTCCACCTATCCGCTCCACCTTCCTCTCTGACCAATCACAATCACCTACCTATTGCATTCCCAGCTATCTTCCCCCCAGCCCCACCCCCTCTCATTTATCTCTCAGCCCCCTTGGTCCCCATCGCCTATTCCTGGTGAAGAGCTTACGCTCAAAATGTCAACTCTCCTGGTCCTTGGATGCTGCCTGACCGGCTGTGCTTTTCCAGCACTACACTTTTTAACTCTAATCTCCAGCATCTGCAGTCCTCACTTTCTCTACAGGAGCTAAAGCCTAGAATGTAGTTGTGAAGTTCTAAGGATAAATGACAAGGGAGTCTGGTAAACATCATGAAATCAGGGGATGACTTAAACCTGTCCATGCACTGATCACACAGTCACATTATTAACCTGACTAGGTGTGTATTTAGTCAACTGATAATACAACTGCTTTGTAACAGTCAAAGGCAGGCTAACAGCAATTGTATGATTCCCTTTGTTCATTGGAAAGTATCTGCACTGCCAGTGTCTTTCTCCCCACTGGTGTAAAATAATAAACTCTTTCATTTTTGAAGTGGACCAGGGTGTCAAATGATTCATTGAGGCTTTCCTCTCCAAATATATCTTTAATTCTGCATAAAAGTAACATCGCATCTTGAATGGTGCCAAAACAATGGTTATGTATCAATCAAGACCTTATCAACCAAACTCCAGCATATATTATGGGGTACATTCTGAAATATTTCCCATATCTTGACATCACTTTCCTCAAAAAGCTGTTATTGCAAAGGATTAGCTTCAGTGACTCAGTCTTTATAAACTACAGTTGTAAGAGGTCGACGACAAAGATCTCCATTAGTCAACAAAGGTTCTAATATAGACAGCATTTGTCATTACCACAGTCTTGTACTGCAGTAAGACCTGAGCATATATCTACTGCACATAAGAGCACTAGACACCCCCAGATTCATGGGAAGACCATTGTAAAACAATAGTGTCCTTCTTAGGATCAGGTTCACTCTTATAAAATCAACTTCGAAGGCTTGGCCACTGGTGCCCAAAACTGTATCCCCTGCCATGGCCTATTCCTCAAACTCTCAAATGGCCAATGTTCTAGGGAAAGACAAAGAAAATGCTTTGAAGACTATCTGAAACTCTCTAAGCAAATTAGCATTGACTTTGATCACGAGCAAGAGCTTGTTTTCAATCATTCAGAATGACAACAACTTATCCATTAAGCTGAATTGTACTTTGAGTCCCAAAATCTTGCAGCAACAAACAAGGAAAGAAAGGAATGTAAATCCCACACTTCTCATTATATCTCAGGTTATTTTGACTCATGTATTCAAAGATCTGCAAGTCAAGAATTTATCTGCCCAAAAGCCCAGGCAGAAACTCACAGGCTTAAGAATATTGATATTCAAATCAATGGACAGTCCACAACTTTATCCTGCTCTGAAGGTGGAATTGTAGCTGTAACAGGAGGCAGATTTCAGTTAAGAGGTCATTGGTGAAAAGGAAATGCCTCATGCACTGTTTCTCACCAAGTTTAGATATAATTAGATTCCTGCTATAGCCTTTTGACTTTTCCTCCTTCCTCTTCCTGCTGCCTGTCTTGCGCCACTTTTGCGAATTCTCCTTTTCGTGTTGTAGCCCAAGACAGATGCAGACTGTTAGGGAACAAGTATTATTTTGAATCCTTCTACATGTGTAACACTATGCCCTGTAGGCTTTAACAATATTAAATAACTGTAGAAACCACTGAATACTTTGACGATATTAGCAGCAGCCAGTGGAAAACAATCAGTAACAGTTTGCAAGTGGTTGATGATCCCTTTTAAAAAGCACTAGTGGAAGGCAGTTTCTTCCTATTTCTGGATGCATGTCCAACTGTGCCAATTAATTGGAATATTGAGCTCTTAAATGTTACCAATGACATAAAATCTGTATTACATATTGATTGACATCACAGTCTGCTTACTGTTAATTTTAGGGAGTTTGCATTCACATTTACTTATGAATATATCAACAATTTATAGCAATGTTCTGATATCCACTTGAGTTTACTAAGAAGCAGCAGTTTAAATATAATAACCAAAAGAACTGCAGATGCTGTAAATCAGAAACAAAAACAGATGTTGCTGGAAAAGCTTAGCAGGTCTGGCAGCATCTATGAAGAGTAATCAGAGTTAATATTACAGGTCTGGTGACCCTTCGTCAGCAGTAAATCAGCTGAAAAAAATATTCAAGCATGATAGTTGGGGATAGTTCACTGATTCTGGAGGACAAACAGGGCGACAGTGCAGAAAATGTTGGTCTCATTAAACTTAGAAAGGCAGCATACTGCTGTCTAGCCAAGGAGTTAGCCAAACTCTTTCCTGGGTCTTTCTCATCTTCTTCTGGTCAATCTTTTATCTGCTTAATGAGGATGACTTGATGAAGATTGATCTCTAGGGACCACCCAATGAGAACTGCCTGCAAGCTCTGCTTGATGAGCACTCCCCAAAAAGAATTCCCCACTGCCCTGAGGATCTACTGTTATATCAAATTTCTAGGGGCTGTGTCAGTCAATTGTTGGAATGTTTTTGGCCAGTGGCCATTGAAATAACTCTACGAAGTCCTGTATCCCATCACCAAGTCACCCTTTATTTACACATGCACAGTACATGACACTGATCCAGCTACGTCAGTGCCAGTTCCTAAAGTGAACAGAACCCTGACACTCCTGTTTATAACCACCTTCATCAGATAGTTAGTTTACGATTCTCTCTAAGGACAACAGCTTCATATTTTTGAGAACAGCACATTTATAAAAGGGTCCATTTGATATGAGATAAATTGTTGACGCTAATTCAATGGGCATCATGACCTCCGTTTTCTTGAATTGAATTGAATTTATTGTCATGTGTACAGAAGCACAATGAAAAGCTTTGTCTTGCAAGCAATACAGGCAGATCACATTGTTAAATAGCATAGATAAGTAAATAATAGGTAAACAGCGGCAAAAACCAAAACACAAGTACAGGCGAATACTAAGAGCTTGTGAGTCTATTCCGTATTCTAACAACAATAGGGTAGTAACTGTTTCAAAATCGTCTGGTGCACTTGTTCAGGCTTCTGTATCTTCTCCATCATGGTAGAGGGTGTAGAAAAGCATTTCATGGTGGGATGGATCTTTGAGAATGCTGGC
>NC_057727.1:63602780-63640605 GCF_004010195.1 Chiloscyllium plagiosum
CCCGATTTCCACCCCCTGAGAAAAAGAACAGGAAATGACATTACCACAGGAAATGACATCACCACAGGAAATGACATCACCAACCCACAGAAACCCAAAAATATAAATAGAAACAGGAATCATAGGAAATGACATCACCACAGGAAATGACATCACCAACCCACAGAAACCCAAAAATATAAATAGAAAGCAGGAATCATCAGCAATGCTTCATCCGGAGTCTCACTGAAGATGTTACCTAGTATGGTGATGAAAATGTACCTTCCAGCTCAGTGAGCAAACCTACATCCAGTATTACTGTAATTGCTGTTAAATAAATCTCATGCCACACAGTAAAAACTCGGAAAATTTGTTTTTGAATGGATCCCAATATTCAACAGAAATAGGAATTAAAGGCAGAATCCCTTATAACATTCAAGAATTATTTAGATGTGCACTTGTGATGCCAAAACATACAAGACTGTGGGTCAAGGGTTGGAAAATAAGATGAGAATAGTTAGGAGTTTGTTTTTAACCAAAATGAATGTGATGGGCTGAAGAACATTTTTCTGTGTTTTAAATCTTAATGACTCTGTGACTTAATACTATGTTGACTGTTTCTGGTTCTTCCTGTATGTGCACTGCTTGCATTGAAATTTTGTATATTAATAACAGAATCTATTTTGAAGGAACATCAGAGCTTAAAACACTAATAAACAATGTGCCAAAGAGCCAAAAATCATGGCCGTAGAGTTTTTAAAAAGTATATATTTTTATTAAAAAAGGGAATTGTTTTCTTTTGAATATTACAACAAATACTAAACCAAACAATTTAAATCAATGTTAAAACACAAACCCACTAATTGCATAAATAAATAATAGCTAATAACTAAGCTAAAAAAGCAAAATCTTAACAACAATAATAATAACCATAACACAGCTCAGCGGAACAAAGCAATAGCCCTCGATCATCAAACGCATAAGTTTATACATATTCAAATGTTCGTAATTCCTCCTCTCTGAATACCAGATTCATTACAAAGAATTGCCATGGTTATATAAAGGCTCTTATTAGTATGGTGGACAAATCTGTACCCAGGTAGTCCAAAAAGGGCTGCCACATCTTATAGATATTCTCAGTTTTATGGTGCACCATACTCATAAGAAAGTCCAAAGGGATGTGCTCCATGACTAGCTTATGCCAGCCCACCAGCATCGAGGGATTTTCCGACACTCACCCTAATAGAATATTCTTTCTTGCACAAAAAGTGAGGATATTGAAAAGCTATTTTTTTGTGTGCATCTAATGAAAGTGAATTAAAAAAGCCAAGAAGAAGAGATACTGGGTCCATCTCCACCTCCATCCCCAAAGCCTTCTCTATTTTGCCTACACCAATGCTCCAGTATGCCCGCAATCTGTGGCAGGACCAAAGACAATGTGTAAGTGTGCCTATGCTCACTTTACACTTGGAACACATTGGAGATGCTCCCGCTTTAAATTTAGCGAGGCAGTCTGGGGCCAAATGGATACTGTGGAGAATCTTCAATTGCAAGGTATGGGTCCTGTTGCAAATCAAGATCCTTCTTGCATTTTCCCAGATATCCTCCCATATTTCAGAAGAGATCTCAATGTCCAACTTGCTCTCCCATTTCAAAACTGTTCGGTCTCGTCCAAGGGACTGTCTCCCAATAGATGATAAACATTGCTAACAGATAATGTACCCTCAGCACTCTACACCGTCTTCTCCATGTCAGACCTATAAGGATCTGTTAGATGTGTGATCTCTTTTTGTATGAAATTTCTAATTTGAAAGAAATGAAAGAGGTCCCTACTGGGCAATTCATATTTCTGAGACAATTGGTCAAACGACATCAATATGTCCCCTTCGAATAAATCACCCAGGCAATACATGCCCCGAGCTGCCCATGGTTTAAACCCAGAGTCCATCATCCCTTGCTGAAAGCCCAGCATACAAACTATGGGTGTCAAAAATGATGTTTTGCCAATATTGTCCTCACCTTGACGCACTGTCTTCCACACCTTGACAGTATTGATGACTATTGGGTGATGACAATCTTCCTTAACTGTTCTCATTTTGTCTAAGAACAGTAGGCTCCTAAGGGGGCATCTTTCCTGAGATGCTTCGATGTCCAACCAAAGTGAGTGAGGGTTCCCCCGGACCAGTCATTCACTTAAGATAGCAACGAGCTTAACTGACAGTTTTTGATATCTGGGAGGCCCACTCCTTCCAATCTGTAAGTTAACTACAATTTAGTCAATTTAATTTGGGATCCCTTGCGATGCCAGATAAAAGAACCGAACCAGCTATTCAGTCTTTTAAATATTTGCTTAGTAAATGGGTGGGTTGCGCTTCGGCGGGTCGGTGTGGACTTGTTGGGCCGAAGGGCCTGTTTCCACACTGTAAGTAATCTAATCTAATCTAATGTGCAAAATTGGCTTTAAGTAGCCAATCAAAAACAGGAGTAATAAATATACCTAAGCAGAGAAAGCCCTCCTGCAACATCTGAAGGGGAACCGAGATCTGCCCTTAGTATGGCACACTCGGGAAACCACCCATGGGCATGGCATCTAATTTCACAAAATTGATCTTATAACCCAAGAAGCCACCAAATAAATTGATGCATTGTATCAGGTGCGGCACTGAGACTGTTAGGCTTGATAAGAAAATAAGAACTTCATCCACACACAGTGTGACCTTATATGACTTCATCCCCACTTCTGGAGTGGTTATATTGGGATCCCTATGTATTGCCTTCGCCAGCAGTTCAATTACCAATGTGAAAAGCAATGGTGACAAGGGACAGCCCTGTTGACTGCCCCTACAAATATTAAAATTGTTTGACTGTACACCATTGGTGAGGACCGCAGCAAGAGGATCACTATACAAAACCTTCACCCACCTGATGAAGGTCTCTCCCAGGCCAAATCATTTCAAAGTATGAAAAAGATTTGGCCACTCAACCCTGTCAAATGCCTTTTCTGCATCTAAGGAGATCATCAAACCCTGTACCGATCGCTGTTGACATACTTGGATCATGTTAAGTAATCACCTGACATTATCCGCCAATCTGTGACCTTTTATGAACCCTATCTGCTCCTCCTTAATGATGGAGGGCAATACAGTTTCTAACCTTAATGCCAGAGTCTTAGATAGGATTTTGAAGTCGACATTCAGGAGTGAAATTGGCCTATAGGAAGCACAGTCCTCCAGGGCCTTCCTCTTTTAAGAATGAGGGAGATGTTTGCCACTATTAGAGATGGTGGGAGGAGGCCACGACTATGTGAGTCATTAAACATACTAAGCATTAGCCTTGACAATAAACTTATAAATTCCTTATAGAACTCACTGGGGAGCCTGTCAGGCCCCGGCACCTTTCCATTCTGGATCTGCCTCCTGTACATCTTGTTCTGACAATGGGGCATTGAGGAGAGACTCTTGTTCAGGGGTCACTTCCGGAAGGTCCAACTTCTTAAAAAAAAGACTCCATCCTAGCCCACCCACTCCCACAGTTTTCAGATTGGTATTGTTCAGAGTAAAGTTTCCGGAATGCTGCATTAATCCCTTTAGAATCATAGGTTAAATTTCCAGTGTCCTCTCTGATTGTGGTAATAGCTTTGGGACACTCCTTTTCTGACCAACCCAACACCCCGTAGCCCAACACTTTAACTCCCCCTCCCACTCCACCAAGGACATGCAGGTCCTTGGACTCCTCCATCACCAGACCATGGCAACATGACGGTTGGAGGGAGAGCACCTCACCTTCTGCCTGGGAACCCTCCAACCACAAGGGATGAACTCAGACTTCTCCCATACTAAGCATTGGCCTTGACAATATACTTATAAATTCCTTATAGAACTCACTGGGGAGCCTGTCAGGACCCGGCACCTTTCCATTCTAGAGCTGCCTCACAGTCTCCTGTACTTCTTGTTCTGACAACGGGGCATTGAGGAGAGACTCTTGTTCAGGGGTCACTTCCGGAAGGTCCAACTTCTTAAAAAAAAAGACTCCATCCTAACCCACCCACTCCACAGTTTTCAGATTGGTATTGTTCAGAGTAAAGTTTCCGGAATGCTGCATTAATCCCTTTAGAATCATAGGTTAAATTTCCAGTGTCCTCTCTGATTGAGGTAATAGCTTTGTGACACTCCTTTTCTGAGCAAGGTATGCTAGGTACTTGCCCAGTTTTTTCCCATGCTTAAACAGCCTTTGACTTGCTCCCTCTCGGCCGTCTGTGTGAGCGGGGAGTTCAGTGTAGACTGAAGCACTGTGATCTTCTGCAGTTTAACCAGTGAGGGTCTGTAAAAGTACACCTTTTCATCTACTTTCAGACACGTTTCGAGCAAGTGTTGCTGCTTACCCGTTTGCCGCTTCTTACTGGCTGAATAGGAAATAACCAACCCCCTAGCATAGGCTTTAGCTATTTCCCAAAGAATGGAAGGGCTACTGGCTGAACCTGAATTAATATTTTAAAAAGCCCTGAACTCAGTAGAAAAGAATTCAATAAACTTTCTATCCTTGAGGATGAAGGGGTCCAGTCACCAGTGTCTCGAGCCTACCACAGTATCCTTACTCTTAACCATTAAATACACAGGGGCGTGATTGGAAATAGTGATATTGCCAATTGTACGTGATGCCACCGAGCCCCGATGTGCTATGGGGGTCAGAAAAAGATCAATCCTGGAACCTGGGCATCCATTACTCCATAAGATACCCTGCAGTGCTCTGTTTCAGCCACGAGGACTCAGGTTATACATTTGACTCAGCGGATAAAACTAAAAACTTTGTAGATACTTTAAAATAGACGGACTGGCCTGAAGAATACGGTTAATATTTGTTCTCTTTTCCTTCTTGCCCCATATTTTCCCTTCTTTTTTTTATTCCTTCCTTTCTCCCTAATAATTTCATTTCTGGAAAGGGGGAAAAAAACATGGAATAAGTTGCTCCTTTTTTATTAATAATTGGATTTTCTGATGGGAAATTTTGTAAATGTTCTTTGTTGTATCCCCTTTTTTTTGTTTGTTCTGTTTCTCTTTTAATCACAGGTAGGGGTGACATGAAGCCAGGGATGGATGGAGTGCTCATCCTGACTTTGTCTTTTTTCTGTTGACTTAAGGATTATCTCCTTGTTTTTTTTCTGGCCTCAGGCTAGGCACAGTCCGGGTTTCAAAGAGCTGTGAAGGAGGAGATGGGTAGGCTGAGTGCCCCCTATGGGCAGGGGAAAGCGTCTTCCATTCAAGGTTTTATAGTTGGTTTTCTTTGTAGTTTTTGATAGTAATAGTTGTTTATAGTTATGATAGAGTAGTTTTTGTATATATAGTTCTTCGATTCTATGGGTCTTTATTTACTTGTGCTTGGCACTATTAAGCAGGGTTCTCCCTCCCAGGGGTTCAAAGGTCTCTGAAAGGGGATATGGCTAAGTGTCTTATTAAATGGTGCACCTGGAACATCAAAGGAAGTCATTCGCCTGTTAAAAGGATAAAAGTGCTTTCTAGCCTTAAGAGGGAAAGAGTTGATATTGCTTTGTTTCAGGAAACCCATCTTGATGATGGGGAATGCCTGAAATTACAACTGGGGGGTTATGAACGGGTATTCTTTTAATCCTTTACTACTAAAAGTAGGGGAGTGGCGGTACTTATCCAGAAAAGTCTTCTGTTCACATTATTAGAGCAAGTGAAAGATGAGCTGGGATGGTTTGTGATACTTAAAGCCCAAATATATGTGGAGGAATGTGGCATTTTAAATGCCTACTGTCCTCCGGTGCATCCCCTCAAATTTTTGATTAGTGCTTTCTCTAAGCTGAGTGCTTTTGGAACATAGCACATTATTATGGGGGGGGGGAATTTTAATTGTTTTTTTGGACCCGACAGTGGACAGGATGCCTTGTGGGCCCCCAACTATCTCTTTGCAGGCCAAGCAGCAGGTGGTTGACTTATGCGAGGAGTTGGGGAAGGTGGATATTTGGAGATGTCTTCACCCTACCGGCAGGGACTTCACCTTTTTTCAAACCCATATAAATGTTACATGAGGATTGATCTCTTTCTGGCTCCCTCAGCCCTTCTGGAATTGATTATGGGTTGAAAAATTGGGAATATAGCTATCTCTGATCATGCAGCAGTATATTTAGAGTTTAAGGCCAAGTGAAGGGCTAGGTTTGCGGCACTGGCATTTAGACCCTTTTCTCCTTAAGGATTCCAAATTTGTGGAATACGTTTTGAAGGAGTTTCAGGAATTCTTGACTATCAACTCAGCACAGCTAGTAGTCTGTCTATGCTATGGGAGACTGCTAAGGCCTTTGCTAGGGGATTAGCTATTTCTTATTCGGCTAGTTGAAAATGACAGAAGGAGGAACAGCAGCGTCTACTTGAGACGCGGTGAAAGCCGCTGAGGCGGCACATTTTGCGTGGCCTTCGGTGACTTAGCTACAGTGGATCACAGCCACTGAAAGGGGATATGGCTAAGTGTCTTATTAAATGGTGCACCTGGAACATCAAAGGAAGTCATTCGCCTGTTAAAAGGATAAAAGTGCTTTCTAGCCTTAAGAGGGAAAGGGTTGATATTGCTTTGTTGCAGGAAACCCATCTTGATGATGGGGAACACCTGAAATTACAACTGGGGGGTTATGACCGGGTATTCTTTTCATCTTTTACTACTAAAAGTAGGGGAGTGGCGGTACTTATCCAGAAAAGTCTTCTGTTCACATTATTAGAACAAGTGAAAGATGAGCTGGGATGGTTTGTGATACTTAAAGCCCAAATATATGTGGAGGAATATGGCATTTTAAATGCCTACTGTCCTCCGGTGCATCCCCTCAAATTTTTGATTAGTGCTTTCTTTAAGCTGAGTGCTTTTGGAACATAGCACATTATTATGGGGGGGGGGGGAATTTTAATTATTTTTTTGGACCCGACAGTGGACAGGATGCCTTGTGGGCCCCCAACTATTTCTTTGCAGGCCAAGCAGCAGGTGGTTGACTTATGCAAGGAGTTGGGGAAGGTGGATATTTGGAGATGTCTTCACCCTACCGGCAGGGACTTCACCTTTTTTCAAACCCATATAAATGTTACTTGAGGATTGATCTCTTTCTGGCTCCCTCAGCCCTTCTGGAATTGATTATGGGTTGAAAAATTGGAAATATAGCTATCTCTGATCATGCAGCAGTATATTTAGAGTTTAAGGCCAAGTGAAGGGCTAGGTTTGCGGCACTGGCATTTAGACCCTTTTCTCCTTAAGGATTCCAAATTTGTGGAATATGTTTTGAAGGAGTTTCAGGAATTCTTGACTATCAACTCAGCACAGCTAGTAGTCTGTCTATGCTATGGGAGACTGCTAAGGCCTTTGCTAGGGGATTAGCTATTTCTTATTCGGCTAGTTGAAAATGACAGAAGGAGGAACAGCAGCGTCTACTTGAGACGCGGTGAAAGCCGCTGAGGCGGCACATTTTGCGTGGCCTTCGGTGACTTAGCTACAGTGGATCACAGCCATCCGGGCTGCCTTGAATTCAATACTGACACAAACGCAAAGAAGGAACTTGCTTTTGCTAGACAAAGGCTGTTCGAATATGGAGATAGACTCAGGAAGTATTTAGCGTACCTGACTATGAAAAAGCGTGCTCCCCAATCCATTACTACAATCAGAGACAGCGCTGGGGTCTTTACATAGGATGCTAAAAAGATTAATAAGGCTTTTCGGAGCTTTTACTCTGAATTGTATCGCTCTGAAGGTTGAGAGGACAGGAGGGCTAAAATGGAGGCCTTTTTTAAGAACCTGGACTTCCCAGGGGTAACTTTTAAACAGGTCTTTCTCCTTAATGCCCCCTTGACAGTTCAGGAAATACAGGAGGCAACTAAGCAACTTCAGAGTGGGAAAGCGCCTGGCCTTGATTATCTCCCAGGTGAGTTTTATAAGGAGTTTATAGGGATTCTGTCAGGGCCGATGTTGGAGATGTACAATCACTCCTATGTGCATGAATGCCTACCACCATCTTTGAGAGAAGTGAATGTTTCCTTAATTCTTAAGAAGGACAAGGTTGCTGAGGATTGTGCCTCATACAAGCCCATCTCCTCTCACCATTGTTGTTTACGTTGATGATAGATCCGCTGGCAGAGGCTATTCTTCAGAGTGTCCACATAACCACTCCGGAAGTGGGATCGAGGGCACACAAGATTACATTGTATGTGGATGATGTCCTTCTGTTTTTATCGAACCCGATGACCTCTGTATCCCATTTGATACAATGTATCAATTCATTTGGGGCTATTTCAGGATATAACATTAACTTTGCAAAATTGGAGGCGATGCCTTAAAGATGTGCCAGAAGTTGAAGGTGGCCCTAAGTTCCCTTTTAAGTGGTCACGGGCAGGGTCCCGGTACCTAGGCGTTTTTATTACACCCAAATTTGATCTGTTATTTCAGACTAACCTTGCTCACTTGCTTGACAATATTAGGCGAGATCTCCAGAGATGGGAGGCTCTTCCAATTTCATGGCTGGGCCGAATATCACTCATAAGGATGAATGTTCTTCCTCATTTGCTTTATCCCATGTATATGTTCCCAATAATGTTTCCCAGGTCAACACTGCGGAAGCTTATGGGATGGTTTGGTTCCTTTGTCTGGCATTGTGGGTGGCCCCTCATCAAATTTACTAAATTGCAGTTGCCTCGAGGTGGGGAAGGAGTTGATTTCCCAGAGATCAAGAGGTATCAATTGAGTTCCCTGTTGTCCTTTGTCTGTGATTGGGTAGGATATTGAGGCTTCCCAGGCAAAGTGCCCTCTAATTAACCTGTTGTTCATAGATAAGATGAGGACAGTTATGGACCACTGTCGGAACCCTATTGTCATTGGTACAATCAAGGCATGGAGGGCGATGCGTCAGAGTGAGAGTTGCTTATCCAAGACTTTGCCACTTACGCCTATAGTTGGCATGCCAGGGTTCTGACCAGGGATGATGGACTCAGGGTCCAAACTATGGGCAGCGAGAGGATTTCTAGTTTGGGAGACTTGTTTGAGGGGAAGGTTATGATGTCTTTTGAGCAATTGAGCCGCAAATACGGGTTGCCCAGCAGAGATCTTTTCTATTTTTTTCAGATTAGGGATTTCATCCAGAAGAAGACTACGCTTCTCACTAAGCTCTATAAGCCTGATGTAGAGAGGTTGTTGCTACGTTCCACAAGCACCCTTTCGGTTAGAGCCCTCTGTCACCTGCTGGGTGGCAGGGCCTGGCAGGGTATTAACTGGTTATGTGAGGTCTGGGAGCAAGAGGTAGGAGTGGAGATCTCTTCTGAAACATGAGAGAATGCTAGAAAGATCTCAATCCATAATAGGACATGTGCTACGCAGTTAAACGTTTTGCACCAGGGTTCATCTGGCACCAGACCGTCTGGCAAAGTTTAAAAAAGGGGCATCTTCAGTGTGCCCCAAATGTAAAATAAGGTTAGGTACTCTTACCCATTGCTTCTGGACATGCCACAGGCTCCGTGTTTATTGGAGATAGAAAGTAGACCCGATATTTCTCCTCTTAGGTCTACCAAACTTACCATCGTTAGACGGGCATGGGAAGAAACTATTCAATATTTTTGCATACTGTGCACGGAAGAATATTCTAATGAACTGGGTGTCTGAGAAGCCGCTGGGCTTGCTGGGATGGCAAAAATTAATTAGGGAGCAAATTCCCTTGGACTTTTTTACAAACATGGTGTGCCACACAACAGACCATTTTTATGATATATGGCAGCCCTACTTGAGTTGCTTGGATATAGATTTGTCAGTTATCTTAACTAGGGCGTTTGTTTAACCAGGATGGTTAGGTTTGTCAAGCCCTGGACCCTGGAGGGGGTCTCCTGAGTTAATACAGGTATTTTCCAATGCTCCCGTTCCTCTGTTTGGGAGCTTTGCGCCAATAACCTGTTGTTCATGGATAAGATGAGGACATTTATGGACCACTGCCGGGACCCCATTGTCAACAATACAGTTGAGGCATGGAGGGTGATGCGTCAGAGTGAGAGTTGCTTATCCAAGACTTTGCCACTTACGCCTATAGTTGGCATGCCAGGGTTCCGACCAGGGATGATGGACTCAGGGTCCAAACTATGGGCAGTGAGAGGATTTCTAGTTTGGGAGACTTGTTTGAGGGGAAGGTTATGATGTCTTTTGAGCAATTGAGCCGCAAATACGGGTTGCCCAGCAGAGATCTTTTCTATTTTTTTCAGGTTAGGGATTTCATCCAGAAGAAGACTACGCTTCTCACTAAGCTCTATAAGCCTGATGTAGAGAGGTTGTTGCTACGTTCCACAAGCACCCTTTCGGTTAGTGCTCTCTATCGCCTGCTGGGTGGCAGGGCCTGGCAGGGTATTAACTGGTTATGTGAGGTCTGGGAGCAAGAGGTAGGAGTGGAGATCTCTTCTGAAACATGGGAGAACATATGGGAGAATGCTAGAAAGATCTCAATCCATAATAGGACATGTGCTACGCAGTTAAAAGTTTTGCACCAGGGTTCATCTGGCACCAGACCGTCTGGCAAAGTTTAAAAAAGGGGCATTTTCAGCGTGCCCCAAATGTAAAATAAGATTAGGTACTCTTACCCATTGCTTCTGGACATGCCACAGGCTCCGTGTTTATTGGAGATAGAAAGAGTATTGAGGACTGAAGTCAAAGTAGACCCGATATTTCTCCTCTTAGGTCTACCAAACTTAGACGGGCATGGGAAGAAACTATTCAATATTTTTGCATACTGTGCACGGAAGAATACTCTAATGAACTGGGTGTCTGAGAAGCTGCTGGGCTTGCTGGGATGGCAAAAAATAATTATGGAGCAAATTCCCTTGGACTTTTTTACAAACATGGTGTGCCACACAACAGACCATTTTTATGATATATGGCAGCCCTACTTGAGTTGCTTGGATATAGATTTGTCAGTTGTCTTCACTAGGGCGTTTGTTTAACCAGGATGGTTAGGTTTGTCAAGCCCTGGACCCTGGAGGGGGTCTCCTGAGTTAATACAGGTATTTTCCAATGCTCCCGTTCCTCTGTTTGGGAGCTTTGCGCCAAGCATTAGTTACTTACTTATTATTGGTGTTTTTTTCCACAGTGTTAGGGTTTGTTTTGCATTATAGGATAGGTTAGTACTTAGTAGACAGTAGTTGTATTATAATTTGTGTTTTATTTTCTTTTTATTTTATTATACTGATATTTGTTATTGATTGTATTTTTCAATAATTTTATAAGTTTGTAAAGTTAGAATAATTTGCTAATAAATATATTTACAAAAGAAAATAAACCTGTTCATACCCATTCTGTTGCAGCTTCAAATGCTTCACACCATCCAAGTGTGTTTCTTGTTATAAGGCAACATCCACTCTCTCCCTTTTAAGGCTGGAAAGTATCTTCTCTTCTTGACAGGCGAATGACTCCCCTTAATATTCCATTTAAACACATCCTTAGCTATAACCTCCCGCAGCACAATTTAAACTCCAGAGAGGAAGAACCCAAATTACAGATCACTGAACTTTAATGCAAAAGAATCCACGAAACCTGAAACCTACACGTACTAAAATAACCATAACCAACAAATCTACAAAACTTACAAAAACTACATACAGCAAAAACAGAAAAACAAAACATTGACAAAGGTACTGATTGAAGGAATTTACCCCCATTCAAAGGGGATACCTACACATCTTACAATCCTACTAACCATCCCAACTGCTCTCTCAACTCCTACCAGCTAGGATCACGCCCTATACACTGACCACTTGGTAGAGAAGAAAAAACACCAAGTCCAAGGTCAGTACTATAGGCAAGTAAGCTAAAAATAAATGTGTCACCCATCCCTTAATGTAACTTAGAGATTAAAGATAAATGCACTGTCCATCCTGGACATCATTTCACGCAACTTATTGCCAGAAAGGAGACTCCACCAAGTCCTTTTCAAAGAAGATTAAACCCAAACACCTCTGTCCTCTACACTTATTCAGCTGTTCGACTTAAATTAATGTGTCCACAAACTTCTTCGCTTTCTTTGACGAGTCGAACAAATATATGGATCCATTACGATTGATCCGAAGCACTGCTGGCTATCTTAGAGAATACTAGATCCCAAGCTGAAAATGGCTGTGAAGAAAGCAGCCCATGTGATGACAAGGTCTAGGTTGTAGGGGTCAGTAAAGGATATAGAAGAAGACGTTCAGGCCCTAAAGTTGTAGAACTCAATCTTGAGTCCTGAATGCTGCAGGTTCCCAAGCAGAAAATGAGATACCGTTATCCCATCTTGTGCTGAGTGTCTCTGGAGCACTGCAGCAGGTCTAAGACAGAAATGTTGAATAGGGAACATGGTGGTGCATTGAAGTGGCAGGCAATCAGAAGCTCAGGTCATTTTTGCAGATAGACCAAAGGTGTTCTGCAAAGTGTTTCACCTTGCCAATATAGTGGAGATCACATTGCAAGTAGAAAATACAGTAGAGTAGATTTAGTGAAGTGTAGGTAAATCACTGCTTCACCTGGAAGGTGTATCTGTGGTCTTCAAATGTGAGGATAGAGAATGAGGAGGTCTTAAACATTCTAGTGATTGTATGGGGAAGGTGGTGTGGAGGAGTGTTGGGAGTGGAGCACCTGGAAGGTGTATCTGGGGTCTTCAAATGTGAGGATAGAGAATGAGGAGGTCTTAAACATTCTGTGATTGTATGGGGAAGGTGGTGTGGAGGAGTGTTGGGAGTGGAGGAGAGGTGAACCAGGGTGTCCTGGCAGGAATGGTTCCTGCTGACAAAGGAGGGGAGGAGAATTTGTGTCTCATGGTGGTAGCTATCTGGTGGTTACAGAAAAGATGACTTATGATCCTTTAAGTGTGGATGCTGGTGAGGTGGGAAGTGTGGACTGGGGGACCATTTCATTGTTGTCAGAGGAAAGAGAAAGATTGAGAGCAGAAATGAGGGAAATGGTAGGTCATGGCTAAGGGCCCTGTGGTGGAGAATCCTCAGTTGATGAAAAAGATGGACATTACTGAAGCTCCCCTTGTGGAAGGTGACATCATCAGAACAGATGTAACAGAGACAGCAAAAATGGGAGAATAGAATGGAGGCTATGGAAGAAGCAGGGTGTGAGAATGTATAGTCAAGGTGACAGTGTGAGTTGGTGGGGTTGTAGTGGATGCTGGTGGTCAGCCTATCCCCAGAAGTAGAAACAGATATCAATGAAGGGAAGGGAAATATCAACGATGGATCAGGTGAAGGTGAGAGCAGAGAGGAGATTCAAGGCAAAATTGAAAAAAGCTTCCAATTCCGGATGAGAGAGCTTAGCAACACCGATGATGTCATCATTGTACCAGAGAAAGAGTTGTGGGGAGGGATCTGGGTAGATTAGAACAAAGAATGTCCCGTGTGTCCCACAAACAGATAGGCAGATCAGGGGCCCATGTCATTACCCATGATCACACCTCTGATATGAGGAAAGTATGAGAAGTTAAAGGAGAATTTGTTCAAAGTAAGGTTGAGCTAGCCAGCAGAGGAAGTTGGTAGTGGATGGGGGTGGTTCAGGCCTTTTTTCCAGAAAGAAGCAGAAAGGTCTAAGGTCATCCTGATGGGGGAATAGATGTGTAAAGGGATTGCACATCCATCGTGAAGAAGAGGTGCCTGTGTCAGAAGCATCGTGGGTATAATTGGGAAGAGACTAGAAAAGGAGATAAAATATCGAGTCAGTTATGTCCCAAATTTTTTAGGTTACAGTGGAAAATAGAAACAATTCAGATTCAACAATGTTTTCTGATTGGATTAGTTTGTATTTGACTGATAGCTTTCTTTTAAATGTTCATGATGAAATGTTAAAAATCTGAGAAATTCTCTTTTCAAGATAGAATAAAACAATTCTATTCAAATTGGAGTCTGTACAAAAGTGCCCAGAAAAGATAGAAATTAGACTGAAAAACACTGAAAATAAAAAAAACTGGTTTAGATTCTCAAGAGAAAATTTGAATTAATTCTTGGGAATCTTTTGATAATCCGCTAGGATTGTTTCTCAGCAGTTTTAAGATTAGCAAGACTTTGCTGAGCATTTAGTTTGGCTTTGTAAATGAATTCCAGAGAGACCTGTTTTTCTGCAAAACTGGCATTTGAAAGACAACCCAGATGACGGTGTCGTTGCAAGACACTAATCTGCGATTATCAACATTTCTCTTTTTTTTGCAATCCTAACTTGTTCAAAGTCTGGCTTGCTGTCAACATACAGATCACTAAAGTTTATGTGCACGGGTTTCCTCCTATGAATTGAGGTCAATAACACACTACATCAGATTGGACTTCAAACCATTTTTGTATCTTTTTATCCTTGACATAAACTTTTTCAGAGTAAAACAGAAATAATGAGGGAAAACACAGTCATTGAAAATTTTAGTTACAAAGGGTTAGTTTAGTTTTTATTGTTGCGTGGACAGCTTTTAATTTTGCTGCTTGGTTGCAGAGCAGATCACACTGTTTTTAATCTACTTAAATCAATGGAATGAAATGCAGATGTATTTTACAAGTCATTGCCTAAATGGAAAAATAGGAATTGGGATTTGATTTTCATAGTACTGTTATTTGAAGTATGGTAGCTGAAATAATCTCTGTTAAAATGGTTGAAAAAGATCAAACAATTTAACTATCACCTCCTTTTCTGTTTGAAAGAGGCATTATTTCCATTAGTTAGCTAATTAAATGGAGGTTTGGACACTAAGGCAAGTTGTAGAGACGCATCTCTTAGTCGTTACTGTCTTTATAAAATCTCAAACTTTTCTTCCTCTCAGAATCTACATGCACTTATTGAGCAATTGCTTTTGAATTGTCTTGTCTTCTAATCTATTGTTTTTAATGTTAGCTGCTTCTACATTTTATTTAAAACTTTTCAATTTAAAAAGTCATTCAGGCTTTAACAGCTTTAATGTGGGCCCTGCATTTTCATTTCTGGATGCCCTTCATTGATGACTCATCAGGAGGTACATAAAATACTAGATGCCAACTGTGTTTTGAAATGTTATCTTCCTTTCTCAGGGGAACATATTTCAGTAGGGCTTATTGCCCTTCTGTTCCCATCTAAAAACTACATTTATAATACCACAGGGATTTCCGACTCAATTTGTAACTGTTTGGAGAAATACTTTGGTGATGGGCAAAATATTCCCATTATACAAAATATATGTTGATCAATAGTAAAGTAAATACTCCATTAATGGAATGTTCTCATTAACGTTTAAGTTGGTGCCTAAAAGCTTGCATTTACAGCATGTACTGCCCATTAATCAATAAGTAGTTAAAGTGTATGTTTCCAATAGTTATGGCCATCTTATAATAATCTAAAATACAGTTAAAGAGGTTGTAATATTTATGATAGAAATATAAAGTAGTGACTGTCCCCATCCTAATAGAGTAATCAAGCACAGTCAAATTGATCTTGTATTGGGCTTCATTGATGTGGGTTCATTCTGTTACAGTTCCTATAACTTATAATGGGAGAGCTAGTGTCATGAAAATTTGCCCACCATGCACAATGGTTGGTATAACAAAGAAATGACTCTTCAACCATCATTTCTTTGTTTCCCCCTCTATCTAGATGCTCCAGCAGTACTCACATGGAATAATCCACAACAGAAAGAGAGATAAAATTGGATTAATTGAGTTCATACTATGGATTATGGATGTGTAAAATTGATTCTCCATCTTCATATCTTAATTCTGTTGAGTTTAATTTCATATCTCTGTCATTTGGTTCTACAGATCTCAACCCATTGGAAACAGACAATACTACTAATTCTGCCAGATGATTTCTTTATTTTAAACATTTCTGTTTGATATGATTATTTCAATTTTCATTGCAATAAAAGATAAAACATATTATATAATACCTTTCACTTAAAAGCAGCCACCAGCACCATTCCTTTTTTCATTCTGCTGAACATTCAATGTCTTGATAATTTCCTGTCATGTTTTAACATTCCATTTTGCAATCTAGCAATCAAGGTCATCTTGTTAACTCATGGTTGGAAGGAGATTTATATTATTTGTATTAAAACTCTACACTCCTGCCACATCTAGTTTGGAATGTGACAAATTAGCCAACTAATGAGAAGAGGAGGCTCCAGGGACATCCTCAAGTTCAATGAAGCTGGAGCTCAGTACCAGTGCAAAAGACATTGCTGAGGCATTCACTGCTATCTTCAGTCAGAATGCCTAGTGGATTTTTCCTCATGACCTTCTCATAAGGTCTCCAACATTATCAATGTTAGTGTATAGCCAATTCAATTCACTCTACTTGATATTAAGAAACACTGAGTACATCAGATACAGTGAGGTTTAGGGACTTCAACACAAGTCGCTCCACATCTAGTTAAATTGTTCCATTACAGAATACAACACTGACATTTATCCAAAAACATAGAATATTTCTCAAATATTTCCAATCCACAAAAAACAGGATAAATTCAATGCTGTCCCATTAGTCTCCTCTCCATTTCAGCACACTGATGAAAGAGGGCATTCACTATGTGATCAACATTTCCTCAAAAATAACCCGCACATTCATATTGACTTGAGGATCTACCAGGATCACTTGGCTTGGGACATAATTATAGCCTTGGACAAAACATGGACTGATACCCAGTATGAGGCAAAGTGACTGCCTTTTACATCAGAGCAGCATTTGATCAGTTTTCACTTCAGGAAGCACAAGTAAAAGTAAAATTAGTAAGGACCAGGAAGACAGCTCTCCTGGACCTGGAATTTTTTGCGCTTAATCCACTCAGCCCCAGAGCTTTGCTACAGAAATCTCTCAGGGCAGATATTTCTAATTAACCTGTCAGCTCCAGAGGAGGTGGGACTTGAACCCAGAGGTAGGGGCACCACCTGGCCTAGAGGTAGGGACACCACCACTACATCACAAAAACTCTACATTCCTTAGGAAAGCATCCTAAACCCAACTACCTTTAGTTGCTTCATCAATGATTTTCCATCATAAGGACAATGCAGCTGTGTGCTGATGACTGCACAATATTCAGTTCAATTCACAAATACCCAGACCCTTAATTATTGTATGTCCACATTCAGCAAGTCTGGACAAATCCAGATTTAGGAAATCTAACAGGAGACTAACCCTGTACCCTTGACATTCAGTGGCATCACTCTTGCCAATGGTTCATCATCAATACAATTGACTCACTATTGTCCAGTAATTCAAATGATAAATGTTTGTCACTGCTAGAGCAGGAAAGAAACTGAATATTCTTGTGTGAGTGGTTCATCTTCTGATTCTCCAAGTTTTCCCACCACTTACAAGTTATAAGTTAGATACATGAACAAATACATGACACTTGATTGGATTGTACAATACTCAACACCTGTACCTATATCACCACACCAACTCTGCAGTGTATACTATCTGCAGAATATACTCCAGCAACTTGCCTTGGTTCAATCAGTAGCACTTTCCAAACAAATGCCTTCTACTCCGAACAAATGCATCAAATACATAGCAATAACATTGTGACTAAGACACCTGCCAGGCAGAACATCATAACAGCTTGTTCATCAATGGTCTTCCCTTCATTATATGGTTAGAACTGGAGATGTTTGCTGATGATTGCATGATGTCCACCAACAATTCAAGGCTCCTCAGATTCTGAAGCAGTCCATGTTGGAGCAAGACTTGGCCAAATATATGGCAAGTATTTGTGCCATTCATGCTATTTATGAAACATTTGTGCCACATATGTGCCAGGCATTGACCATCTCCAAGAAGAGAGAACACAACCATTAGCCCTTAACATGCATTGGCAATATAATGACTGAATCCTGCACTGTACACACCTTGGTGTTACCATTGAACAAGATTCTGGATCAGCCACATAAATACAGCAGTACAAGAACAAATCAAAGGCTGAGAATTCTGCTTTGAATTCAAATCCTGATTCTCCAGAGCCTGTCCACACATCAGGACTGTGATGGAATATTTTCTTTCCAGGATGAGTGCAGCTCCAAAAACAATCAAAAACCTCAACACCATTCAGGGCAAAGCATCCCACTTGACTGACACTACATTTACCTTTGAATATTTTCAATATTCACTCTCTCCATCACTGATACATTGTGGCATCAGTGTACCATCTACAAGGTGAAATGCAGCAATCTTCCAAACCCATGACCCCTATCACCTAGGTTCTATATGCATGGGAACACCAGTTCCTGCCAGTTCCCCACAAAGCCATACACCATCCTATCTTGGAATTATATTGCTTTTCCTTCACTGTCGTTGAGTGAATCTGCTGCAGCTAAATCCCTGAACTCCCTTCATAATGGTACTGTAGATGCACTTACAACACACATACCACAGTAGTTCAAGAATAAGCTCACCACATTATTTCTCAAGGGAATTTAGTATTCGGCATCAAATGCTAGCCCAGCCAGTGACACGATATCCTGTGAAAGAATAGAACCAGGTAAAGAGTTTAATTTAGGTTGGCAATGCTGTCATCTTCAATCGGCATCGTCGTAGCTATCCCTCGAGGTCGTGGATGATGGTCTTCGTTTCATTGATCTGTTTATGGGCTCTCAGGTGGCTTATGAGTCCAATCTTGGCTTTGAAAGTTCTTCCACATTCAGGACAATGATGGCAGTTTGGGCTTTGTTGCTTCCTTGTTTTCTGTTTTCTTCCCTTTTCTTCTAGTTCTGCACATGTGTTGGCTTCAAAAGTTGCTTTTCCTTCTCGGATGATGCTTTGCCAGATTTTCCTGTCCTTGGCACTGGTTTCCCAATTTTGGTGTCGATGTTACATTTCTTCATGTTGGCTTTTAAAACGTCTTTGAATCGCTTCTGTTGACAGACTCTTTTACGTTTGCCTTCTTTAAGCTGGGAATGGAAGATTTGTTTTGGCAAATGTTCATCTTTTGTCTGAACAACATGACTGCTCCATCTTAGTTGGTTCATGATGACATAGGTTTCAATGCTTGTTGTTTTTGCTTCATTCAGCACTCTGATATTGGTTCTTCTATCTTTCCAGTTGATATTCAAAATGTTTCGAAGGCATCGTTGGTGGAACGTTTCAAGTGCCTTCAGATGTCGTTGGTATGTTGTCCAAGTTTCTGATGTATACAGGAGGGTTGAGATCACCACTGCTTTGTACACTAACATTTTAGTGTCTGTCCAGATGTCACAATCATGAAAGGCTCTTATTTGGAGATGTCCAAAAGCTATTCAGAGTGTTTAAGACGATGTTGGATCTCGTAATTAAGGTCGACATTGGAGGAGAGGTGACTTCCAAGATAAGGAAAGTGGTCCACGTTTTCCAGGGCTGTTTCGCCAAGTTGAATTGATGGTTCTATCTGATTTGTCTTAGTTGGTGATGGTTGATAGATGATCTGAGTCTTCTTGGAATTGATAATAAGTCCAAGTTTTGTGTATGCATGGTTGAAGGCAGTCAGAATCTGTTGCAGGTGGTTTTCTGAGAGAGTTGCAACACTGTTGTCATCTGCGTATTGGAACTCGATGAGGGATCTCATAGATGTTTTGGTTTTAGACTTAGGACGGGCAAGATTGAAAAGTCTGCCATCTATTCTGTAAGCAATTTCAATTCTTGGGGTTAGGTTGTCCTTGAAGATGTGGATAATTGTCACAGTAAAGATGGTGAACAAAGTTGAGGCAATCACGCATTCCTGTTTTACTCCTAATCTGACTTGAAAAGGCTCACAGTTACTGGTGCTGACCATACTGTGGCAAGCATTCTATTGTGCAGGAGTCTCAGGATTCGAATGTACTTTTAGGGAATTCATAGGTGGATAGAACATGCCATAAGCATTCCCTTGATAATGAGTCAAAGGCTTTGGTGAGGTCGATGGATGCCATATCCAAAGGTTGAAGTTGTTCACAACATTTTTCTTGTCATTGTCACATGGTGAAGATCATGTTGATTGCTCCACGTGATGATCTAAAACCAGCTTGTGTCTCCGGAAGGATCTTCTCGGCTAAAGGCTTGGGCTGATTGCTAATGATGCAGGTGAGGATCTTTCCTGCTGTTGCTAACAGGAGAGTTCAATGATAGTTTTAAAATTCAGATCGATCACCTTTCCTTTTGTAGATGGTAACGATTGTTGAGTCTGTAAAGTCTGCTGGTATATCTTAATTTATCCAGATCTTGATGAGAATTTGATGCAGTTAGCAATGAAGCAGGTCACCTCCAATTTTGTAGACCTCGGCTAGTATTCCATCGAGTCCAGAGGCCTTGTTGTTTTTCAAGGTTTTGATGGCTTCCTTGACTTCTTCAAGTATTGGTACTTTGCTTAGGGAGTCGTCAACGGGCTGCTTTGGAACGTTGTTGATCACATTCCTGTCAAATTGGATGGTTTGATTTAGAAGATATTCAAAGTGCTCCCTCCATCTAGAATTGATGTCAGCATTGCTCTTCAGAATGGTTAAACCATCTTTGCTTTTGAGAGGGGCTTGGCCCTGAGTGGATGGGCCAAAAATAGCTTTAGTTGCGTTGAAGAAGCTTTGAGTGTCATTGGCATCCACTAGTTGTTGGATTTCCTGAGCTTTCTTTCTCCATCATTGGTTTTTCAGGTTTTGGGTGCTCTTCTGGACTGCAACCTTGCATTCCTGATAATGTCTCCTTTTGGTAGCTGATTGTTGGTCATTTTGTAAGGTGATGAAAGCTTTTCTCATTTTGTCGATACATTGTTGGAGAAGTTTGTCATTATCATTGAACCAGTTCTGATTTTTTTTGTCTTGAACCCAATTGTTTCTTTGCAGGAGGTGATGATAGCATTGATTCCAGGATTCTTTTATGGATGGTGGGATTTGTTGAGGCAGTTATTTGTGAAGACGTTGTTGAAACTTCTATACATGGTTGATGTCTTGGAGAGCGTCAACATTGAATTTCTTGATAGTGTTCTGATTTTGGTCTTTCCTTTTGGGCCAAATCTTCATTCTCATGGTGGACGAGATGAGTCGAAGGTCTGCCCAGCACTTATCGGCACCAGTAACAGCTCTTGTTATCAGTACATCTTGTTGGTCCCAAGATCTTATGATGATGTAATCAATGAGGTGCCAGTGTTTGGAGTGCGGATGCTACCAGGAGACTCTACGCCTGTTTTTCTGACGAAATAGGGTGTTTTGTAATCATCAGATTGTGTTCGGCACATTTGGTGAGGAGGAGTGTTTCATTGGCGTTCACCTTGCCAACTCCTTCCTTGCCTATTATTCCAGTCCAGAGCCTATGATCTTTCCTGACTCTGGCACTGAAGTCACAAAAGAGAATAATCTTGTCATTGTTGGGAACAGAGGAAAGGACGTCGTCAAGTTAGGCGTAGAAGTTCTCCTTTAGTTCGTCTTCAGCGTCCAGAGTTGGAGCATAGGCGCTGATAATGGTGGCATGTTGATTCTTGATGAGCTGGATTCAGAGTCATGAAACATTCATTGATTCCCAGTGGTTGCTCTATCGGCTTCTGATGTAAGCTATTTTGGATGGTAAAACCTACACCATGGATCCTCGGTTGTTCAGGATCAAGTCCTTACTCAGATCAACTATGTCAAACTTGAATTTTTTGAGTTCCCGGGCAACAAAAGCAGTTCTCCTCTATGGCTGGTCTGAGTTTGGGTTATCCATCAAAATTCGTATACTCCTGGTTCCAAATTTCATAGCTCCACTTCTTGATGTTTTTCACCCGCATAAATGTGATCCCTCTGGACATTGACTTCCAGACAGGATCGGGTGAAGCAGATTATTTTTAGGGCACCTTTTCTAGCCCCCACCCAGTTCAAGGTAAGCAGAGTGGACCCGAAATAGGGCTGCTCAGACGTGAATACTGCTACCGAACAACTTGCCTGCTTTTATTCAAACGTTGAGTGACTGAATCAAGTATTCAACGCTTTTGAGTGGTTCTTAACTAGGAGCTTTCAGCCATCACATTGCCTGCTCTTGTTGCCCTCCCTTGATTGCCGAAAGACTTGAAGAAGTAGCCCACAGAGCGAAGATGCCTGTGCATGTACTTGTTTAATGTGTACTTGATGTTGCACTCCAAGAAGCACACAATACTTCACAAGTCAACCAACTGATTCCAATGGCATAGAGACCATGATGATTGGAGCTGATAGATTTGTTGCAGCCTTCATTTGCCTTCACAACCATTGAGTTCGAAGTAACTTCATCTGCCTGTTCCACCATTGAGGTCTTGATTGGATTATTCTTTGTCAAGGACCTCACTCTTGACTTTACTAGCATGGGTAACTCTACCAGGAGCATAACTCCAGACGGCATTGCTCACATGATCTCAGGATCACACAAGCTTCTCCACCACGACAAGGTGACAATCCATGGAGAGTCATCTTCAGTACTTTCATCAAAAAGCACCATTTCTAGACATCCAAATGCAGAAATTATTAAGAGCTTGTAGTCTTTCTCTGCAAATTAATACAATGCTGTGTAAGCTTGTTTCAAACGTACAGCGTGCTGGGTAGATCCCATCTACAGGGCAAATTGTGACTGAATAAAGTATAGTGCAGATTCACCAGAATTATAACAGGACTTTTTCTTGAATTGTCTACTCACAGACAATTCTTACCCCCAGCACCATGATCTAGTAGGCAGGTCCTGGATTCATACTAGCTAGAAAGAGATCAACACTGTGCTGTTGGTACAAATCCAATCAACACCATCTATCTAGTCAACTGAGACATTTACACCAAGAATTTTTTTTTTGTAATTCATTTGTGGACTGTGGGTGTCGCTGACTGGCCAATATTTATCACTTGTCCCTAATTGTGCTTGAGGAGGTGGTGGTAAGCTGCCTTCTTCAATTGCTGCAATTCATGTGCTGTACGTTGACTCACAACGCCCTCAGAAGAGACGGTTCCAAGATTTTGATCCAAAGGCAATGAATAAATGATGATATATTTCCAAGTTGGGATGGTGAGTGGTTTGAAGGGACTCTTGCAACTAGTGGTGTTCCAATGCATTTGTTGCCCTTGTCCTTCCAGATGGAAGTAGTCGTGGGTTTAGAAGGAGTAGACAGGCAGGCAGCTGGAAGAACACAGCAAGCCAGGCAGCATCAGGAAGAGGAGAAGTCGATGTTTTGGGTGTAACCCTTCTTCAGAACTGAGGGTTGGTGTAAGGGGAACTGCAGATGAAGGGAGTGGCAGGGACAGGGTGGTGAAGTGGGGATAGGTGAAGACAAGCAGAGGGTAGGACCTGGTTGGTCAGTGGAAGGAATGAATCCAGTAGGTGGGTGGGAGAGAGGGGGAGAGGCTAGGAAGTGGGTTGGGGGATGGGAAGGGAGGTTATTTGAAATTGGAGAACTCAATATTAAGTCCTCCAGGTTGTAGGCTGCCCATGTGGAAAATGAGGTGTTGTTCCTCCAATTTGTGGTTGGGTTTGTTGTGGCAGTGGAGGAGGCCAAGGATGGTCATGTTGGAAAGGGAGTGGGAAGGGGAATTGAAATGGGTGGTGACTGGGAGGTCTGGTTGGCCCCTGCGGGCCTGGCTGAGATGCTTGGTGAACCATTCCCTAAGTTTACCTTTGGTCTCCCCGATATAGAGAAGAACACATGGGGAACATTTGATGCAGTATCCTAGGTTGGCAGAGAGTCAAGTGAACCTCTGTCTCACCTGGAAGGACAGTTTGGGGCTCTGGATAGAGGTGAGAGGGGTGGTGTGCCGGCAGGTTTTGCATCCTTTCTGGTTGCAGGGGATTCAGGGGGGTTGGTGGTAAGGGTGGCACAAACCAAAGACTGTCAAAGGGAATGGTCCTTGCGGAAGGCAGAGAGGGGTGAGGAGGGGAAGATGTTCTTGATGGTGGGCTTTAGTTGGAGTTGGCGGAAGTGCTTAAGGATGATGTGTTGGATGCAGAGACTGGTAGGGTGATAGGTGAGGACAAGGGGAATGCCTTCTTCATTGCATTTAGAGTAGGTGAATGGGGAATGGAGATGGTGTGATGGAGGGCTGTCTGGATGACAGAGGGAGGAAAAGCACATTCTTCAAAATAGGTGGACATCTGGGATGCTTGGGAGAGTAATGTCTCCTTGTCCAAGCTGTTGAGGCAGTGGTGGAGGAATTGAGAGAACGGGATGGAGTATTTGCAGGATACTGGATGGGAGGAAGTGTAGTTCATGTGGTTATGGGACTCTTGTGGGTATGTCGTAAATGTCCATATGGAGACTGTTGCCAGAGGTGGAAATGGAGAGGTCAAGAAAGGGGAGGGAGGTGTCCGAGATAAACCAAGTGAATTTGAAGGCGGGTGGAAGTTGTGGGTGAAGTTGATGAACTGCTCCAGTTCAGCCTGGGGGCAGGATGCTGCGGTGATGCAGTCATGGATGTAACAGCGGAAGAGTTGGGGCACAATGCCTGTGTAGGTACTGAAGAGGGGCTGTTCGACATAGCCGACAAAGAGGCAAGAGTAGCTGGGGGCCATGCAGGTGCCCATGGTCACCCCCTGGATTTGGAGGAAAAAAACAGGAGGAGTTAAAGGAAAAGTTATTAAGGGTGACGACCCAATGAACTCAACCGCAAATTGGAGGAACAACACCTCCTCTTCTGCCTGGGTAGCCTACAGCCCGGAGCACCCGATATTGCGTTCTCCAATTTCAAATAACCTCCCTTCCCATCCCCTGACTCCCTTCCCAGCTCGACCCTCTCTTCCACCCCTCCCACCCACCTACTGGATTAATTCTGCCCACTGACCAACCAGGTCATACCCTCTGCCTGTTTTCATCTATCCCCACTTCACCACCCTGCTCCCACCACCCCCTTTATCTGCAGCTCGCCTTACATTCACCCCCAGTCCTGAAGAAAGGTTACACCTGAAACGTTGACTTCTCCACCTCTTGATGCTGCCTGCCTTGCTGGGTTCTTCCAGCATCTTGCTTGTCTACTTTGGATTCCAGCATCTGTAATGTTTTGTCTCTATCCAAGTGGGTTTAGAAGGAGCTGTCTAAGCATCTTTGGTGAATTTCTGCAGTGCGTCTTGTAGCTAATATATGCTGATGCTGCTGAGCGTCAATGGTGGATGGAGTGGATATTTATGGATGTGGTGCCAGTCAAGCCAGCTGCTTTGACTTGCATGGTGTCAGGCTTCTTGAATGTTGATGAAGCTGCATCCATCCAGGTGAGTGGGGAATATTCCATCACACTCATGACTTGTGCCTTGTAAATGATTGATAGGCTTTGGTGAGTCCGGAAGTGAGTTACTTGCTGCAGTATCTCGAGCTTCTTATCTGTGGTTGCAGTGACTATGTTTACGTGGCAAGTCTAGTTGAGTTTCTGGTCAATGACAGCTCCCAGGATTTGAAAGTGGAGGATTCAGTAATGGTAACACCATTGAATGTTTAGGGGTGGTAGTTATTGGAGGTAGTCATTGGCTGGCACTTGTGTGGCACATATGTTACTTGTCATTTGTCGGGCTAAGCCTGGATATTAAACATTGTACAATCATCAGTGAATATTCTGACTTCTGACCTTATGATAGAGGGAAGGATATTGATTAAACAAGAGAAGATAGTTGGGCCTAGGACCTTGAGGAACTTCTGCAGAGATGTCCCGGAACTGAGACGACTGACTTCCAATAACCATGACCATCTTCCTGTGTGCCAGGGAGAGTTGGCCCACTGATATCCATTAATTCCAGTTTTGCTCAGGCTTCTTAATGCCGCATGTGGTTGAATGTGGCCATGATGTCAAGTGCTGTCATTTACAACTTACTCCTGGAATTCAGCTCTTTTGTACATGCTTCAGCTAAAGCTGTAATGAGGTCAGCAGCTAAGTGGTCCTGACGGAACCCACTCTGGGGGTCAGTGAGCAGATTATTGCTGAGCAGATGCTGCTTGACAGTACTATTGATGACATCTTCCAACACTTTGATGATCAAGATGGGACTGATTGGATGATAATTGGCCAACTGGATTTGACCTGTTCTTTTGTATACAGGACATACCTGTGCAACATTCACTTTCATATTCATGTTTGAGTCTGGATCTGTGGATGGTGATGATAGGTTCCCTAATTTCTTTCCATTACATACTTGGTCAGGAATTTATCCTACTCACCAAATTTTGGAATGAATTACAAGTTAATGCTCAACCTGTTGGCTGTGTTATGAATGCACATTCATTGGCCGTCAAGTCCTGGAATGGTTTATAAACCCAAAGCTCCAGCTCAAAGGCAGGAGCATTATCCTCTGTGCCAGAAAAGCTCCTATAACAAGGCTTAAAAGGTTAAATTATGAGGTATGGTTACATGGACTAGGGTTACATTCTCTTGCATAGATTAGAATTAAGGTTGATCTAGTTGAGGTTTAAGATGATTTATAATTGTTGACAGGACAAATAGAGAGAAATACTTTTCTCTGATGGATAAATCCAGAACAATAACATATTATCATAAATTTAGAGGTATCTACCCAGAGGTTATGTTAGGAATGTTAGGAAGTAAATTTGAAACTATGCCCTAACAAACTGTTGAGATCTAATCATTGAAAAATTTACAAACCACTGTTGAAACATTCTGGTCAGCAACAGTTATAGCACCAAGGTAGAGCTATATTACAGATCATCCATGATCTAATTGAATGGTGGAACAGGTTTGAGGATCTGAATGGCTTATGTCCATTCCTATTTATCAATCTCCAGGAAGAGAACTGACTGTTTTAAAGGTCTTTGTAGTAAAGACCATTTTCTCCTGACTGCACCACCTATCTTTGTAATCTATTTAAATCATCTGTGCCTTCCTTGCAGCCTTCCTTCCACTGACTGTGGCCCTCCATACACACTGTACCCAATGTGATAGTCAAGCTTGTGTTCTATATGTTCATTAAAAGCTCAAGTGCGAGACTTGTGACTGATTTCACATACAGGATTTAGAGTCATAGAGTCATAGAGATGTACAGCATGGAAACACATTTGTTTAATGTAAACACTTTTGCATCAGTATTTTTTCTCAATTCACCCAATATTGATGACCAATACACAGGAATTGTATTTTTTCTTACATAAGTTAGTGACTTTATAAAAAACACAATTCAGGCTGCCATTTGGTGTAATCAACACTCATTTGCTAAATTCTTGGAACTCAGAGCTGAATGTTTCTGGTGCGTGTGGAATATGAGTGTACCATTTAATGGTAATCTAGCCCAGAGTGGTCTCGCAGACTAGTTTTACAGTCATAGAGATGTACAGCACAGAAACAGACCTTTCGGTCCAACCCATCCATATTGACCAGATATCCCAACCCAATATAGTCCCACCTGCCAGCACCCAGCACAGATGTTTCCAAACCTTTCCTATTCATATACCTATCCAAATGCCTTTTAAATGTTGCAATTGTACCAACCTCCACCACTTCCTCTGGAAGCTCATTCCATACATGTACCACCCTCTATGTGAAAAAGTTGCCCCTTAGGTCTCTTTTATATCTTTCCCCTCTCACCCTAAACCTATGCCCTCTAGTCCTGGACTCCCTCACCCCAGGGAAAAGACTTTCCCTATTTATCCTATCCATGGCCCTCATGATTTTGTAAACCTCTATCAGGTTACCCCTCAGCCTCTAATGCTCCAGGGAAAACAGCCCCAAGCTGTTCAGCCTCTCCCTAAAGCTGCCTTCTTCACTATTCTATCTACCTGCGACTCCACTTTGAAGGAGCTATGAACCTGCACTCCAAGGTCTCTTTGTTCAGTAATGCTCCCTAGGACCTTACCATTAAGTATGTAAGTCCTGCTAAGATTTGCTTTCCCAAAATGGAGCACCTCGCATTTATCTGAACTAAACTCCACCTGCCACTTCTCAGCCCATTGACCCATCTGATCAAAAACCAGTTGTAATCTGAGGTAACCTTCTTCGCTGTCCACTACACCTCCAATTTTGATGTCATCTGCAAACTTACTAACTATACCTCTTATGCTCACATCCAAATCATTTATATAAATGTTTTTGATTACATATTAGTGATAGGAGTTTTATGGATTTTTGTTTTTGGCAAGCTTGTTTCCAGTTTTTGTGCTTCTCCCAGGTCAGGACATCGCCTTGTTGGAATTATTTTTCCAATTTTGACGTCTGATTGCTAGAAACATTAACTGTTTTTCTTTTCATTGCTGTTTCGAGCACTTTCTGTTTCACCTAACTTATTTACAATGACTGTTTAAACGCCAGTTATCATTTCAGAAGCTTAGTAGCAGAATCATTTTGACCTAACACATTTCTGAGAACTGCGTCAAATCAAATTTTGGAGCTCCTTTTTCTGCTTGCTATTCAGATTGGCATGTATTTTTTGCGATCCCCGAATTAATTTGCTGTGGGTGCAGAACTATGTACCTCCTTTGTAAAAAGCAACCTTTTTCGCTGATGATGGTGGTGCTGTCCTCGAGTCTTGGACATGCGGGCTCGAACAGTATGGATGAAAGGTCATTGACTCGAAACGTTAATTTCTTTCCCCATATGCTGCTTGACTTGCTGAGTATTTTCAGCATTTTTTATTTGATATCTCCAGCACACGCAGTATTTTGAAGCAACAGTGTTGTCTTCAATCTAACTTCTCACCAGATCGGTACTTAACCAGTAAATTATTCGGTGCGGTGGGCACGAATAATCACCTCCATAATTAGCACCTCAGATTGTCAGGATTTCCATGGCGAGCAAAATTACACCAATCTGCGTGACAGAAGTAATCATTCTCTGCAGGATCATCTTCTCCAGACTGATGTACAGGCAAACTATTTCTCGGTTTGTCATTTCACAAGCTTTTAAATGGGCTGTACGATTTAGTCTGGACATATACGCATAATATTCGAAGCAGACTCGCGCTTGACTGGGTGACGGGGCGACTACTTTGGTCACTGATCTTTGAAATTGGTTGCTGTACAGTAGGTATTCGCTTGGTTGTTGTGGTTTATTTACCGCAACCCGCCACAAACAAAACCTCTGGACGATTCTCGTGCGCAGGGAAGGGCCACCGTTTTCACTCGCGCGAGCGTCTGCTCGGTCGTCATGGTAACAACGTTCCCCATCCTATCGGCTGCCGCCGGGCGGCCTCGCGCGTCCTCCTGCACCTATGGCCGCGTGAACGCTTTCCGTTAGGCAGCGCATGCCTACAGGCGCGCGGCCGCTGTAACGGACGACGAGGAGGGACGGTAGCTAAAGCCGTAGCGTGACTCTGGATGGCGTTTGTGGGAGATTCTGCGGCACAATGAGTGAGAGCCGGAGCCGAAACCGAAGCCGGAGTCGGAGCCGGGTTCGGGTCGGGAGAGGCAGTCATCGAGGTGCTGCTCCGCCACCGACCCAGGGAGAGGAGGACAGTCACTTCGGTGCCGGGTCAGTGGGCGATCACATCGCCTCTCCGACGCGCGCGCACCGTGGGAGAATTCCATGCGAAGCGGCCGACGCTCGGGCTTGTCCAGTGCCGGGCGAGATGTGGACACCGACGGAAGAGGAGAAATTTGGCGTCGGTAAGTGGATATTATTCCCCTTTTGTATATAAAAAAAATCAAGTGGTCAAGCAAAATATACATTTTTTAAATGTCTTCTCGCCCTGACAAAACCCAGCGGTGGAGTGCGGGGGCTGCAGGACGCAGTGAATAACAGTGTTGGTTTTACTCGCGGGCTCGGCAGTTTTGAAGGAGCATTTAAATGAAATGCAACTTCACTGAAAAAGACAGTGGATTTTGACGGTGCAGTTTTCTCCACGATGATGGGTATTTAAATGGTCTGCGTTGGGACTCAGCTTGTCAGACAGTTGGTTGCAAGTGTTCGAAGTCGATGACAGCTGAGTCCAAATATTGCAGAATTGATATGGGATGAGCCTCCATGCGAAGTGTATTATAAATCTGTTACATAAACTGTTGCGTGCAATGAGTGTATTTGTTAGCGTTGCTCCTGCATGCATTGCTGCATGCGAGGGGTATCAATTTTATGCAGCACCAATTGCAAATACAAATTCCGTCTCCTGATGGAGATTGTGTTTTGAACGCTATCTCTTGCCCCCTCCCCGTTGTGAATCGGTTATAGATGATATTCCCGGCTAGTCAGAAGTATCATATTTGAATAGAGGGCGCTGTCATTACGTCCTAAGAAAATGCACCTTGGAGCGCACACTTCGTTGGTGTTTAAAATGGCAATGAGGCCATGAAGTAAACAGCGCAGCGAACAAAACACGGGCCAACAGAAACTATAGAACAAACCTTACAGCCTAAATGCTGTACATCAGTTCAGCCATTTTAGGCACAGTGACAATGTACTCTGATTTGTTAAGATGTTGAAATGTGTAGGAATTTCATAACATCACCTTTTATGTGAAGGATGTACGTTATGCAGTTCAGAGAAAAGTTTATATTCTAATTCTTCGTCTGATTAAATATGTTATAAACTGCATTAAAATATTAGAATTGTGGAGTGACAATTTTTAATAACCTTCCGGTTCTATTTACTTCAAAGCATTGTTAAATTTATATTTTAGAACCTGCCAGTTATCATAGAGAAATTACTGGTACTAAAAGATTTTAGTAATACTGTTTAGTTGCCGGGAAGCTCTGAAGGATGTACTGAAGTTCTGCGTGATTGGACAATCAAATCCTAATGTTCTGTGTGTGGGACGACGTATATTTGTTTACAACAGCATCTCAGAAGTAATGTATTTACTACCCCCCATTGCAGAATATTTAGTTGAAATATCCCGATTGGCATTGATTTTAGTAGAGCTATCCTGTTTACTGGTCTCCTTTTTGAGTGCATATGATTAAAATATATAAACAGTATGTTGTGTTTTATTGATGTGATTTGTTAGTCTGCTCCTTATACTTCATTGACATGAACACACTTCACTGGTGTTATGTGGAAAGGATCTTATAACTTGCTTTGAAAGTTTATCCTGTTTCATTACCAATGATTTTACAAATCATTCCCTCAAACCCTTGTCTGGCTCTTAACTTCTAATCATAACTTTTTGAATTTCTTTCAGTTTAAATTTGCTTTAAGGCCAGCCAGCTTTTCTCAACATTTTGTGTTTGACATGTTGAGGTACAAATAGTTTTGTACAATTGATCATACATTACTTTTGGAAAATAGTTTATGATGCATTTTATATCCACAATTTTGCCATTCCTTTCAATTTTGGAAGACATTTGCCTCTGCTGGCTTCAAATTCCATAAATGCCAGGCGGCATTACAGTCATGTTGCACTATATGTGTGGATCTTGTTAGGTAGTTAAAATGCCAATAGAGGCCATGAAGTAAGCAGCACAGCATAAGTCAACAGAAACTATGAATAGATCTTATAACCCAAATGTCATCTGTTACGTATCTGTTTAGTCATTTTAGGCACAGTGGCAATGTACAGTGTGCTCTGATTTGTTCAGACATTGAAATGTTTAGGAATTCCATAATGTCATATTTACGTGAAGGATGAATCTTGGGAAATTGTTCAAAACAAAGTTTTATGACACTATAATACTTGGTCTATGATTAATATGTTTTTAACGTAAAAGTTTGCATTCTATCCTAAACTGCATTAAAATGTTAGCATGGCATCTAATGGAAGCTGTGGAGTGACCATTTTTAATGCTAAACTTCTGATTCTATTTACTTCATCGTATCATTGTTAAATCTATACTTCAGAGCTACCAGTTATCATGTAAAAATGACTAATACCAAAACATTTTAGTAATACTGCTCAGTTGACTGGCAGCTCTGAAGAATGAACTGGCATTTTGTATAATTGGGGCAATTAAATCCTAAAGTTTTATGTAGGAATGATAAGTACTTGTTTATAAACAGCATCTCAAAGTAATGTATTTGATTGTTCAGTTGGCCATGAGGCAAGCCCGACACCCGGTTAAAGATGTCAAGTATCTCTGGGGGCAAGAGCTGCCTGCCTGGCATCAGTATTTTGGGGGCTGTCACTGCCTCACTTTCTTTGGTTCACTCATGGGATATGGGCACTACTGGCTCAGTCAGCATTTGTTGTCTGCTCCTAGTTGAGGTGATAGTGACCTGCCTTCTTGAACTATTGCTATCCGGTGCAGGAAATGGGATCCACAGCACTCTTAGAAAGCAAATCTGAGAAATTTGACCGAATAACACTGAAGGAATGGTGATATATTTCTAAGTCTGGATGGTGAGTGGCTTGGAGGGGAACTTGAAGATGATGGTGTCCCCATGTATTTGCTGCAATTGTCTTTCTGGATGGAAGTAGTTGTGGGTTTGAATGGTACTGTTTAAGGAACCTTGGTGATTTTCTGCAGCCCATCTTATAGGTAGTACACACTGTTGCTACTGAGTGTCTTTAGGGGGAGTCAGGAGGTGAGTTACTCGCAGCATTCCTACCCTCTGACCTGCTCCTGTAGCCACTGTATTTATATGCCTAGTCTAGTTTATCTTCCAGTGTTTGGTAACTCCTGGGCTATTAATTGTGATGTGTTCGGTGATAGTAATGCCATTGAATGCCAAGGGGCGATGATTAGCTTGTCTTTTATTGCAGATGGTCATTGCCGGTGTGGTGTGAATATTATCAATTTTCATTCCAAGCCTGGATATGTCCAAATTTTGCTGCATTAGGACAAGAATTGCTTTCGTATCTAAGGACTTGTTTGTTTCAGCAAATAGTACCTTGGAAGGATACAATTTCAGAAGCAGCTACTGTTAACGAGGTTTGGTGCAGTGCTCTTGCTGGCATTATTTGGTCCCTCAGAATTCAATTCAAAATACTGCAGAATAAATTATCAGGGTCTTCCTGCAAATGTGATGATTGTGCACTAACAGGTTACAAACACAGTTTGGGCTTGCTGGGAAAAGGAATTCAAAACATTAATGGTTCCTAAAGTGTCCCTGAATGAGATAAAGGTGCACTTAAGTAGTTTTATTTGTGTTTTCCATTCCTCTGTTGTATTATGCCTTTGAATTTCAAAACTGCTCTGGAGATGTTGGGATCTTAATTTAACATCCAGAGCCTTGATTTTCAAAGCTCACAATTACTGGGTCCCAATCTTGCAATTTATGACCAAATGGTCCCAAAGGACAGATACCAGAAACCGAATTATGCCAGAACAATATTGACCATGTACCAAAGCCATTTGAGAATATCAAGATGTCACCTAGGAGCACTTAACTTTTCAGTTTTGAGTGGTTCTTTGCACAGAAAGCAAATAGATGGAATAATGTCCTCTCACACAAACTAGTACATTGAGCAAGATGTCTAAATTTGTTTAGTCCAGTGCTGACAAAGCACGTGTAATTCCTTTCGACTTGTACTTAGCATATAACATTTGTTTGTCCTGTTTGAATATAATAGCTTTAGAAATTAAGAAATGGCTGCTCTTTGCACTGTTGCCTTTTTTTGCTGAATAAAACCTAAACCAGAATACTGGAGATTTATCTGGAGTTTTCTTTTGAAGGATTGTGGGAATAGTACATTAATAATATGTTAACATGATGCTAATATAATCCACTCATGTAAAGTCTAACTAAACTCTATATACAAAATGTTTGGACATTTCTGCTGTGGACTACCCATAGTTATTCAGAAAGTTAGGAAAACAGATACAGAACGTAATCCAGCTCATCTAATCACATCTATTCAGCAGGAACCTATAAATAATCCACCACAGAATCCAACTGTTTCTTAGATATAAAATTCCTGGAAACATTTATCATACAACCCTGACATTCATGCTTTCTGTTGGTTGCACTTTATATGAAGGCAACTTTCTTGATTTTAGTACACGTTGAATTTAAATTAAAACTGTTTGAATATTCTAACTGTTATATACTCTTTTCTGAGATATATCCAAGTAAAAGCTCCAATAAGTAATACTTCACTGAAAATATGAGTAGAGCCTGTTTTAGTTTATGGGAAATTACTTTTTTCATGCTGCTGTTTAATAAATTAGGATGAGAATTAAGATGGTCAATGAAAATTAAGTTGAATATATTTCCCCTTTATTAAGGAAGACACTGATTATATCTGTATTGAATGAATTACTAAGTATGACTATTTGAAAATTGAATTAACATTAGCAAATCAATTGATTTTTACTTGATCAAAAAGTGCCAGCAAAACAGATACTGGAGGCAGTTATAACCCAATGAAGCTGATTTTTTTTATTTATTAAGTGCCTACATGAGCTTGATTTTTCAAATGGATGAATTACTATGATGTGCAAGGTAGTACTTACGAATGTTAAATAGAATGAGTATTTGGATTAAGAGTTGTCTATTGCTCCTTGTTGTAAAGCTCCTGTATGAGATAAGTTTGTATAGTTTTCTCTTCATTTGTAAGGGATGTCACCCTTAGCAACAGTATATGCACATTGATACATCACACCATTAACTGAGTTTGGCTGCAAGGAATCTGAGCAAACCTGAATTCACAGGATTTATGAAGAAACCTTCCAGAATTTGGAGCAAAGACAGATAATTGTAGTTAAGAGCAATGATTTCAGCCCTAGCACATTTAGTTTAAATATTTGTTAAGACAGTATTCTGTCTAGATATCACCAGCTTTTCCATTAACAATCTGCTCCACCTGTTCCATTGTTAAGTTTAGAATTGGAGAATTTGATAGCACAATATTTGGGTCTGGTTAGTGAAACTATCTGTACTTTTGCGTAGCAAGCCTGGGCAACATTTGTGATGACAGTTATAAGTGGCAAGCAACATTCATGATACACAAATGCCAGACATAATTTTATTTTATTTTATTCATTCATGGGGTAAGGGCATTGCCAGCTGGGCCAGTATTTATTGCCCCTTTGTAGTTGCCCTTGAGAAGATGGGAGTAAGCTGCTGCCTTGATGAATTTCTGCATGTATCTTGTAGATGGCTCACACTGCTCTTACTGAACATTGGTGGTGGAAAGATTGTTTGTGGATGTGGTGCCATTCAATCAAATGGGTTGCTTTGTCCACGATAGTGTCAAGCTTATTGAGTGTTGGTGGATCTGCACTCATCCAGGAAAGTGTAATGGGATACTTCCCATTATACTAATGACTTGTGTCTTGTATATAATGAACAGTCTCTGGGGAGTTAGGAGGCGAATTACTTGCTGCAGGATTCATATCCTCTGACTTGCTCTTGTAGCCACAGTATTTCTGTGGCTATAATATCCAAGATGGAGTCTAACCACTTTTCCATGACTATCAATGGCATTGCCATGCCATTCTGATATTCCACCATGAACATCCTGACATCACCTTTCACCAGAAAATCAATTCAAAGCAAAAAGACTATACATGCAGGTTAGTGATGGGGTATTCTGCAGTGAATGACTCATTCAAGTCTGTATATTGTTCATGTCTAAGCATGGACTTTTGTTATTTGTGCAGTTGCAGGTGGAATTGTATACATTTAAATTTCTGACATAATGATGGAGAGAAGTTTATTGAACAATATCTTACACCCTCCCTCATATATGTTTTGCCTTTAGTATGATTAATTGTCCCAGAGCACATATCATGGGAGCATTATAAAATCAAATTTGACCCGGAGCTGTGTAAAGAGATATTAGATCAAAGTTGTAGGTTTTAAAAATAGAGAGACAGACAGGTTTGAGAAAAGAACCCCAGAGTCTTGACAAAAGAAGATGCAGTTAGTAATGGTGAAGTAATTTAAGCATAACACTTTGTGGGCTGTGGGACTGGAGAAGGTTGGAAAGCATAAGGCCATCAAGTGATCTGTAAACAAAGGCTAAAATTTTAAAATTAAGATATTGCTTAATGAGTGCCAATGTAAGTCAGTGAACATTGTGGTGATAGGTAGCCTTTGATTTCATTACTGACTAAAACTCCATCAAACTCAGCCTTGGCAGCCCACGTCGGTAAAGGATTCCACAGATTTACTATAATCTGAGAGAAGAAATCCCTCTCATCTCTGTTTTAAATAGGAGACCCCTTACTCTGAGATTATTACATCTCGTCCTTGACACTCTCAGAAGATAGAAAAGTACCTCTTACTGTCTAAAGATTTTGTAGGGTCACCTCTCATTCTTCTAAAGATCAATGAGGATAAGCCTAACTCAACTGCTTCTCATAAAATCATTCCATGGAATTGACCTATTGAAACTACTTTGGATTATCTCCATTGCCAATATATCTTTCCTGAGATAAAGGGGCTACATCTATTCATGGTAATCTAGGTGTGATTTGACTAGTGCCTTGTTTAGTTTTGGTAAGTCCTCCTAGTTTCAAATTCTGTTCCCTTTGAAATATAGGCCAACATCCTTATTACCTGCTGAAGCTGGATGATTTATGCATGAGTACCTCCAAATCCCTCTTTGCTACATCTTTCTACAGTCTTTCTAGATTTTAATAAAATTCAGCTCCTTGACTTTTCCTGCTAAACTACATAACCTCACATTTTCCCATATTGTCTTCTATCTGCCAGGTTTTTACCCATTCATTCTTTAGATTTTTTTTATATAGATATTTTTATTACACATTTAACATTTTTACAAGTTTACAAAAATAAACAAAACTCTCAAATATAAACATTGATATACAATTAAATCAAATATACAAGAGCCAAAATTTAACAAAAGAAAAAAAAAACCGAAAAAGAAAAAAAACCAAAACTCAACTATCTACTAATCTAACCTACAACTAACCAGAGTCTCTTACATGCTCGGAATGTGTTAACATCAGATGTAATAAAACCCGTATTCATGTGGGATTCCTCTCCTAAGGGGCCCCGGACCAGCCAGGTTTGTAATCTCAATTAAATAAAAGCCCTTGTTAGGATAGCCGAAATATCTGTATTTATGTAATTCAAGAAGGGCTGCCATATTTTATAAAATAATTCGGTCTTTCGGTGCACCATATTTGTAAGGAAATCAAGGGGAATACATTCCATAATTAATCTGTACCAATTTGAAACTCTAGGGGGGCCCTCAGCCACCCAGTTCACCAAAATATTTTTCCTTGCACAGAAAGAAAGAATAGAAAATAATCTCTTCCCGTACATGTCCAGGGAGGGTAAGTTCGAAAAGCCCAAAAGGAGAGATAGAGGGTCCACTTTAATTTCCGTTCCTAAAATTTCTGTCAGGGTACTTGCTACTTTAGTCCAATATCTACGGATCTTATGACAGATCCATAGGCAATGTACAAGAGTGCCCACCTCTATTTTGCAGTTGGGACACATTGGAGATGCTCCTGCCTTAAATTTTGCCAGTTGAACCGGTGCTATATGGGCCCTATGAAGTATCTTCAGCTGGATAGCCTGGGTTCTGTTACAAATAGTAATTCTTCTAGCATTTTCCCAAATACCATTCCACGTTTCTATAGAGATTTCTAGTCCCAAATCCTGATCCCATGTTTTAAGCAGATTATCCAAATCTCCCGATACTTCATCATGTAGTAAATGATAAATAGTACTGACGGAAGATATCCCCACTGGTCGTAGGACACTACATTCTCTATCGGATTTATAAAGACTAATAACGTAGTCTTCTTCTGTATAAAATCCCGAATTTGGAAGTATCGAAAGAGGTCTCCATTGGGTAATCCGAATTTATGACGCAGCTGTCCGAAAGACATCAGGACCCCATCCTTAAATAGGTCCCCTAGACATGAGATACCCCTGGAGCTCCAGAGTTTAAAAGTGGCATCTGTTAACCCCGGTTGGAATCCCCATGCTCCCACTATCGGTGCATAGGGGGATGTTTTATGTGAATTACCCTCATTTTGCCGCATTATATTCCAAGCCTTGATTGTATTCAGTATTATAGGGTTTTTACAGTGATCTGTAATGATTTTCCTCTTGTCAGAGAATAAAAGGTTAATAAGTGGGTATTTTACTTGAGAAGCCTCGATGTCCAACCAGATTGATTGTGGATCAGACAAAACCCAATCAGCTAT
>NC_057727.1:63642284-63667942 GCF_004010195.1 Chiloscyllium plagiosum
ATATCCCACATATATACATAAAATAATAAAAGAAAACAACCCCAAGGGGGGAGGAGAAAATCAAATCCCTCTCCCCACCCCCCATGATAATATTAAACAGTAAGATAAGAGAAAAAAAAGGGGGAGATATAAACCAAAGCGGGGCGAAAGACAAACCAACATCCATTATGTCCTATAGTTTATCTAAGAGAGTCCAAGAATTCCTTAGCCTTTTCTGGCCGAAGTTATATACGGATCCTTCATGGTTAAAGCGTAGCGTCGCTGGGTAGCATAAGGAGTACTGAATATTTAAGTCCCTTAAACGCTTCTTCGTCTCGTCGAATGTCTTCCTCTTTCGGACCAGAGCTGGGGAAAAGTCCTGGAATAACATGATCTTGGATCCTTTATAGATCATAGCTTGGGGGTCTTTTCCAAGATTTCTAGAGGCTTCTAGCAGTATCTGCCTCTCCTTGTAGCTTTGCAGCCGGAACAGGACTGGGCGTGGGCGCTGGTTCGAGCCGGGTCCGCATATTACGACACGGTAGACCCATTCTACCCTTACCTGGCCTGATCCAGCTTCCAGATTTAAAAGCTGGATCGAGAAACACTGTAAGCTGGCCTTCCTCTTCCCGTTCGGGAAGGCCCAGCAAACGAATTTTTTTTGACGACCTCGATTATCGAGGTCGTCAATGTGATTCTCTAAGGTCCGGACTCGCCTCGGCGCTCGATTTCCTTAATGTCTCGGTTGTGCTTCTGCAGCGCGGCCGAGAGTGGGTCCCATCGATTTCGGGATTCTTCGATGAAAGCGTCGATCTTCGTGCCCACTTTTGAGATCATTTCTACAAGGCTTGTCACCGTAGGTAAGTCCCCCAGGGCGGCTGCGGACGCCTCAGCTGCACCTGGAGAGGGTGGGGGAGGGGTTCCTGCTTGATGAGAGCTGCGGGCTCCCTTCCCTTTAGTACTAATTTTTACTAAAGATTAGATTGTTTAAATTTAATATTAAACAACTAATTAAATTAAACAGCTATTATAAATGATTTGGTAAGTGTGGTGGGGGTGGGTGACCCACTTTACCCAAGTCTTGGGAGGAGCAATGTAGACTCAGACTTGCTGGGTCGCCGCCATCTTGGATCTCCTTTAGATTTTCTAAATGTCAGCTTGACTTGCCTCCTAATCTATTTTTGTCATCCCAAACTTGGTGATGGTACATTCACTTTCCTCATCCAAATTATTAATATTTTATAAATAATTGTGGCCCTTACAGATTGTCATCCGAAAGATGCCATCTTTATCCAAATTTACTGTCTTATATTAGTTAGTCAATGTTTTGTTAATCAATTCTTTATCCATGCCAGTGCACTACAGGTAGTTCTGGGATAACCTGTGTTTTGGCAACGTGAATTAGGGAATGGTATTTTCGAGAATGCTCATCTATGCAATGGCATGATTTCTGCCAGGAGCAGTTCGCGTGTTTCATTCTGCATATGCGTCGATGTCTCCGCCAAAATCTCCACGCTGTTCTGTGAATGTGCCAATTTCTTTGCTGTTCTTCACATGTCAAAGTCCCCACCGTTCTGCGCATGCATGACATCAGTACCAGTCTTCGTGCCGTTCTGCATATGTGCTATTGTCCGCACTGAAGTCTCTGTGCGCATTCGCATGCGTGATGTCAGCGCTGGTCTTCGTGCTGTGCTGTGCTATATACAAACAAAAAAGTCCCAGCAGTGATCCCTGTAGAATACCAGTAGTTACTGATCTCTATTCTGAAAAGCACCCTTCCACTATTGCTCTGTTTTCTATGACCAAACCAGTTTCGTATTCACCTAGCCAGCTCACCCTGTATCCCATGAGACTCTACCTTCTGTACCAGTCTGCCATGAGGTACCTTATCAAGTTTCCTTACTAAAGACCGTGTAGACACCATCCATTGCCCTTCCCTCATCAATAATTCTTGTCACCTCTTCAAAAAAGTAAGGTGTTGATAAAGTACAGATTTGCGACGGTCCAGGGAATTCCTTATGAACTCAACTTGTAAGCCACTCTTGGTTTGTCCCGGAGATTGTACCTTTGGTAGTCTGGAACAAAAAAAACCTTAGACTGTTTAGTTTAATTCTAATCATCCCCTTCATTTACTAATAGCATCACTGTTACAACATAACGCCAATATCTATAAGCTAAACTAATTGTGTTCTACTAACCCAAGAACATCAGCTGTTCAAGAGCCCTGGCAGGCTACTCTGTTGTTCTATCAAAAACAGACTACTTTTATACACTAGTTCACAAAGGCTGTACTGTCACAAACACAAAAAGTTAACAAAAGCATGTTCTGAACTAAACAGATAATAGTGAAGGACAATAATTCTGGAGAGAGGTTAATTGGTACAGAGTTTTGTTTCGTGGTCAGAATCAAATGTTGTTATTAATTTCACAAAGGAATAGACATGAACATTATCACTGTGTCCTGTTTATATAGATTCACTGATGTTAAGGCAAATGTTCTTAATTGTCTTACCCTCCCTGCCTGTCTATTTTCTAGTGTGCAGAAAATGTGTTCTATAATTCTAAAGTATGTTTTAGTCTAAATGTTTAAGGACAAGTTTTAAGGCTATAAACTTTCTCATTCCCTCCTTTTGTCATTTCATGACAACTACATAGCTTATACAAGTATAATTAGTCCATTCAGTTGATTTGTATTCTCAATAAGTCAAGTGCCTCCTCTGGTGAGTCATTGTCTGGAGGAGCAGAGTCTGAAAGATACTGGATTTCAGCATGGAAGTTCAGACACGTAGGTACAGGGGTAGACAAGGGTCGATTAATCAGCTTCCTCTTTGGCTTAGGTGAAAAACAATGTATGGTCCATTTCACGCATAAGCGAATGACAATGTATATTCCTAGGATGAGACCAAGAACTGTCAGTACGGCCCACACGATCCATCTGCACAATGACCATTGCTACAAAGTAACACTCCATCCACATGAATTGGATGATGGTGGGGCAGGTATCTTCCCTGCATCTTGACCTGTTTTGTTGATAACATCTGTGTTATCCGAAATGTCTTTTGAGAAATCATCAATGTAGCTGCAACATTGCGAGCCAATGACTGAACAAGCGCCTCCTTCTTTAGCAAGAAGGAAATCTAGCAGTGGCCTTATTTGAACATTGAGGGAGTATGTTAGACACCTTCAATCCATGTGTGTTTTAATTGCCAGTTTTCCTAGTGTCAAACTTTTATTTGGCTTTTCAGGATAGTTCAGTTGTTTGTGTTCTGGAATACTCAGCATAGTAACAACTTCTTGGTTGGTTCCAGTGTAAGTGGCTATAGCTTTGCGTTTGGACAATAAAACAGAAACCTCCAACTTGTAAAGAAAAAAACCTCTGTCTCTCTCCTTTTTTTTCTTTTTCCTTATTCTCTTCTTTTTCCTTTATTCCCTTCTTCTCATTTTTCCATTTTTCTTTTCCTTTTTCCTGTTCCTTTTTCTCTTTTACCTTTTTTCTTTCCCTTTCCTTTCCTCTTTTCTGTTGGTCATTGTTTTTCTTGGTCCTCTCTTTTTCTCTCTCCCTTATGACAGTAGAAATGTAAAATAACATTGCAAGCAGCTAGTACTCTCTGAAAATTCCCTTCTTGAAAAGAAAAAGGAAAATACCACCTTCAGAGACACTGAAAGGGTGAATCTTCAACTGTTGAATGAAAGATGGAGAATTGGTATGTCCACAACCTTTTGTCCACCTCAAAAGGGTAAAAGGAACAGGAAGAGACCTGAAGAAAAGAGCTCATTACTTATCATCCAGACTGGTGCTAAAAGTGTGCTGCATAGGCTTTGTTTCTTACCCACTTGTGATATTTGTTTTTTTTGTTTGTCTTTGTCTTTGTTAGGGTAAGAGCTTGTTAAAAAGAGAAATGAGTTTGTAATTTGTGTTTCTTTTCTACCATTGGTGAAAACCAATTTGCTTGCAATAATTCACTACATTCTTTTTAGGTATGAAATCTGATATGAGTTTTCTTTTAATTGTATTAGTCATTCAGGTAAATTGGGAATTTTGATAGTTTGATTAAATTTTTTCACATTTCTAACAACTCCCAGAATAGTGGGGCTTGGTTTCCACTGTGCTACCCCAGTAACTCATGACAAAGATTGGAATTTTGGAATAAAGACACCATATGATTAAGTGTGGAGTTAAAATAAATGATAAAGATTGAAGCAATAAATATCAGATCCTGTTTACAGAAATAAAATGGCACTAGAAACTGCTGAAGCTTTCCTGCAAGTGGAGGATTCATGCCTGATGAACCTACAAATGATCACAAAGGCCAGGTTGATGGAATTGGCGAGTGAACTAGAAGTGAAATTGTCTAGCAGGGCCAGGACTATAGGCCTAATAGCCTTGCACAACCTTTGGGCTTAATCGAGATCCAGGAGAGACCTGGTAATCTAAGTAGCGAATGAAATCTGTTCATATCGAGTTATGATTAAAGGAGCTTGAGATTAAAAAAAGGAACAAGAGTTAAGAAACAGAAAAGGGAGATGGAATTGATGAGAATGGAAATGACAATACTAGAATTAGAAGTACTGAGGGAGAGAGTACACGAATAGGAGCTGAAAATGTGTTGTTTAAAAAAATATTCAGATGCTGATGCAGACTTCGATGGGGAGAATCCTTGTCATAACTAAAGACTAATAAGAAAATGTTTAGCTTTGAAACCCAGGAAATATTGCTGGAGAAACTCAGCAGGTCTGGCACAGAAAGCAGAGTCAACGTTTCGAGTCCAGTGATCCTTCGTTAGATGTTGCCAGACCTGCTGAGTTTCCGCAGCAATTTCTGTTTCAGTTTCAGATTCCAGAATCCTTTGTTTTAGTTTAATGTTTTTATTTGTACCAGCCTCATCAAAGCTTGAGGAAAAGGATGTGGAAGTGTTCTTTGTCATTTCAGAAAATAGGAAGGCAAATAAATCAGTTAAAGGAAAACTAGGCATTACCCATGCAGAACAAGTTGATGGATAAAGCACAGGAAATTTTCTAGGGATTATGGCATTCTTTTCAAAGAAACAGTTCTAATGTGAATATATGAGTTAGCTTTGGAAGTATATAGATAAAAGTTTTGAAATTTAAGGCAACAGCCTGGACAAACCCACATTCTGTTTGAATGGATTAAGAAAAGCAATTTTGACAGGTGTTTGTGGTTTAGGTGTTGAAACCACATGAAATCGTCTGAGATCATTCCCTGAGAATTTTAAAAGTTATTACCTTTTAAAGAAGGACCCATGTTGAAGACCAAAGTGTTGCAGCTACAAGACAGACAGTTGTAATAGCTTATGATTTAAGAGCTGATCCATAAAACTAAACCTTTAGTCCATCAACCCTATAAACCCAAAATTTAGAAGATGGGAGATTGAAATGTAGGCAAATAGGGTAAAGAAAGGACAGCTGGGTATTCCCCAAGATCCTCTTTGCAGATCAGGGAGGAAAGTGTTGAGGGTGGGATGAAAATCGAAGACCAGAGTGCTACTATTGTAATAAAATGGGACACTTTTTTTTCACTGCTGTGAGTTGCGAGGGAAACCGATGGGATTTGTAAGAGGAGTCTGAAAAGGAACTCAAAAGGAAAATAGCATGGGTCAAATCATAGCTTTGATTGCAGTCATAAAACTGCAGGTGAAAACTGCTGTGAATGCAAATGAGGTGAACGGGGCAAATGAAGGATAAACATTTTTGTCAAGGGAAAATAACCCCTATTTCTTCCAATGATGCAGCTAAACCCATAACTATATTAAGGGGACACGGGCTACTTAGACTTGTTTGCGGCATAAGGATCTCATTTGACCTCCAGAAAATTTGTTGAGAGTCAAACTGCTGGTAAATGGGCCCTGAAGACCAGGTACTATATTTGTAAACATGCGTTGAACTCCCTCCAGGGTCAAAACGGAACCTAAGCTGTGGAGCCCAGATTTGCTCTCAGTGCTCTAGATGGCTCTAACTAGGGTTTTGTATAATTGCAGCATAACATGTGTATTTCTATACTCTAGCCCTTTAGATAGGAAGATTAGCATTCCAGTAGCCACCTTGACTATTGTTGATGGCAGTTTAAAGAGCTATGCTCCTGAACCCCCAGATTTTGTTGGACATTGGGTATATTTAACTTTGTGCTGCCTTAAAAAGTGCTGATCTGTCCCTTTTTTTGGTTTGAAATGGACAACTTTGCACTTATATTAAAATCCATCTGCCCAGCTTTGCTCATTCATCTAATCTTTCAATATCTCTTTATAATTTTATGCTATTATGTACACTGCCTACAGCGCTGCCTAATTTTGTCGTCAGCAAATTTGGATTTATGACTTATTATAGCATTATCCAAGTCGTAACTAATGTGAATAATTGAGGCCTTAGCATAAGTCCTTGTGGGTCCCTACTGGTCACATCCTGCCAATTTGAGTACCTACCCATTATCCCTCTGCCACTGAACCAGTTTACCAACTGTGTCAGTACTTTGCTGTCCATTTCATGGGCTTCTAGCTTAGTTCACGTATAAACAGCATCCATAGATATTCCCGTCCACTCCCTTACTCAACTCTTCAAAAAAATTCAATAGCGTCATCAAGCATTAACCCTGATTAAAATTGTGGTCATTGAATGCCTTATCTACCTGTTATATATCCTGAGTATATATATATATATATACCGAATCAGTATTTCTCCCATCTGGTATTTTTATTTCTTTCTATTTTTTCATGTTACTATTTTTGCAGAGCCTTCCTTTTTTTGACGAGCCTGCACACAAAACTACTACACTTCTATTTATCTTTCTTGATAATTGCATTTTATAGTTTCTCTTTGCCTTTGTATGTTTTTAATGCCTCCTAATTTTTTTGAATTCCCTCTTATTGTGCACTCCTATCCTGTTTATATTATTGTTAATGTGTGCTTCTTCCCTAACCCTCAGTTGTTTCCTTGTGGCATTAATCATCCACAAATTGTCATTGATGTTTAGTTTGTCCTTCTTTTTAGTAGAATATATTTCTGTGCTCTGAAAACTGTTTTAAATATTTCCCATTGTTGTTCTTCATCATTGTTTGCCTGTATTATTTCCCTGGTGTCAAGTTCCATTATATCACTTTATCAGCTTTCCTGCAATGTTATTAGTCTGATTAGCTGGATACATGACATTTTCCTTATTATCATGTATCCTCCTGTAAAAAAATCTGCTTTGGTCCATTGTCCTTTATGCATCTCAGCTCATGGTACTACTGGGGAAGTCAGATCCAAGAGTGGCTTGATAGATCATAAGTTTTATTTTTGAAATTTGTTTACCATGGTGATCAGTCACTGAATATGAAGTAACATTTTATTGCACTAAAGAAAAACATGAAAGGTTTGTGAAGGTTTGTAGCTCAGGTTGACGTTTAGGGTGTAGGTTTGCTCGCTGAGCTGTAGGTTTGATATCCAGACGTTTCATTACCTGGCTAGGTAACATCAGTAGCGACTTCCAAGTGAAGCGAAGCTGTTGCCTCCTGCTTTCTATTTATATCTTTCTCCTGCATGGGGTTCCTGGGGTTTGTGGTGATGCCATTTCCTGTTAGTTTTCTGAGGGGTTGATAGATGGCATCTAGATCTATAAACCACCTATACAACGTATTCAAGAAGAACGGATACTCAAAAAATACAGTGCGCAGATTCCTCAAGAACAAACCACGACAAGCAGACCAAACACAGCCAGAAACCTTAACCACCCGACCATACATCAAAGAAGTTTCAGAAATGACAGCCAGACTACTAAGACCCCTCGGAATCCTAGTAGCACACAAACCCACCAACACTCTCAAACAAAAACTAACAAACTTAAAAGACCCAATACAACCCATGGACAAAACCAACATCATCTACCAAATTCCATGCAAGGACTGCCACAAACACTACGTAGGACAAACAGGAAGAAAGTTAGTCTCCAGGATACACGAACACCAGCTAGCCACAAAAAGGCACGACCCTCTCTCCCTCGTAGTCCTACACACGGATGAAAAAAATCACCATTTCAACTGAGACAACACATCTATCCTGGGACAGGCTAAGCAAAGACATGCCAGAGAATTCGTAGAGGCCTGGCACTCCAACCACAATGCCATAAACAAACACACAGATCTAGATGTCATCTATCAACCCCTCAGAAAACTAACAGGAAATGGCATCACCACAAACCCCAGGAACCCCATCCAGGAGAAAAATATAAATAGAAAGCAGGAGACAACAGCTTTGCTTCACTTGGAGGTCGCCACTGATGATGTTACCTAGCCAGGTAATGAAACGTCTGGATATCAAACCTACAGCTCAGCGAGCAAACCTACACCCTAAAAAACATGAAAAGTGTGACACTATTTTAAAAACTATTCGGGGGGATCCAAGATGGCGGCGACCCAGCAAGTCTGAGTCTGTAGTGCTCCTCCCAAGTCTTGGGCAAAGTGGGCCACTCGCCTCCACCACACTCACCAAATCATTTAAAATAGTTTTTACTTAATGTAATTAATTGCTCAGTACTGAATTTAAACAATCTAATCTCCTGTAAAAATGACTAAAGGGAAGGGAGTCCGCAGTTCTCAGCAGGCAGGAACCCTTCCCCCACCGTCCACAGCAGCCCTGGGGAACTTGCCTACGGTGGCGAGCCTCGTGGAGATAATCTCCAAACTTGATGCGAAGATCGACGCCTTCATCGAAGACTCCCGGAGTCGATGGGATTCACTCTCTCGGCTGCGCTACAAAAGCACGACCGAGACATTTAGGAAATCGAGGGGCGGAGCTAAAGGCCACGACCTCCGAGACTATAGCAGACTCGGCTGTGGATAGGGTCCGGACTCTTGAATAGCGAGTTTGGACCTTAGAGAATCACTGATGATCACGAGAATCGAGATAGTCGAAAAATATTCGTTTGCTGGGCCTTCCCGAACGGGAAGAGGAAGGCCAGTTTACAGCGTTTCTCGAGCAGTAGCTTCCACAGCTTTTAAATCTGGAGGCTGGATCAGGCCAGGTAAAGGTGGAATGGGCCTACGGTGTTGCAGTACGTGGGCCTGGCTCGAACCAGCGCTCCCGCCCAGTCCTGTTCCGGCTGCAGAGCTACAAGTAGAGGCAAATACTCTTAGAAGCTTCCAGAAATCTTGGTCTTCTTCCTGACCTCTCCGCCCCCACCCCACTCCGGCCTATCACCCTCACGTTGACCTCCTTCCACCTATCGCATTTCCAACACCCCTCCCCCAAGTCCCTCCTCCCTACCTTTTATCTTAGCCTGCTGGACACCCTTTCCTCATTCCTGAAGAAGGGCTTATGCCCGAAATGTCGATTCTCCTGTTCCTTGGATGCTGCTTGACCTGCTGCGCTTTTCCAGCAACACATTTTCAGCTCTGATCTCCAGCATCTGCTGACCTCACTTTCTCCTCTAAGATTTTAACCTACTGCGAATCCTCTTGCAAAGATCCCTAGGCCATGATTTATAAAAGATCCAAGATTATGTTATTCCAGGACTTTTCCCCAGCTCTGGTCTGAAAGAGGAAGGCGTTTGACGAAGCAAAGAAGTGTTTAAGGGGCTTAAATATTCAGTACTCCTTGGGCTACCTAGCAACGCTACGCTTTAACCATGATGGGTCCGTGTATAACTTCGGATCACTAGAAAAGGCCAAGGAATGTTTGGACTCTCTTAGATAAATTATAAGAGTTAATTGCTCTCTCCCCACTCCGGTTTACACCCCCCCACTTTTTTATATTAATCCCTTTCTTTACCTTACTGTTTAATATTATCTTCGGGGGGGGATGGGGAGAGGGGTTTATTTGTTCTCTACTTAGTGATTTTCTCCACCTTTTTCTTATATAAATAGGCCGGGGGAGGGGTCTAGTTAATGTAGGTGAGGGGAGGTGGTTACCTTATCCTATTTTATTTCTGTCTTTAGGAGCGGGGTTGTTTTCCCCTGTTATTTTGTATTACTATATTTAATTATTACTTGTTGAGACTGTAATTTTGTAGTTATATATGTTTATACTTGGTATTAAGATTACGAAATATATCCAGGTGTTGGTGTGGATGGGTGGGGTGGGGGGAGTGATAGGGTGCTCACTGTTAACTCTAGCTCTGTAATATATTTGAATTTTCTTCATCCTGTCGTAGGGTGCCTGGGTCAAGGGTGGAGCACTGGTTGGGAGAGGATATGATGGACTTTTGGAAAGGAAGTGATACCCCCTGGGAACAAGGGGGAAAATCTCCATTTAAATAGGTTTTATGTTTTTTTAATTTAGAAATAGTTTTTTATTATATTGATGTGAGTGTATTAAAGAACCTTTATTTTTGTGAATTTTATATGCTCTGTGCTTGGGATGTTCTGGATAGGGTTCCCCTCCCGAAGGGTCTCGGATTTGCTTGGACGATTATGGTTAATCAGTCGGTTAAATGGTGCACCTGGAATATCAAGGGGAGTAATTCACCAGTCAAACGGAAGAAAATATTATCAAACCTCAAGAAAGAAAGGGTTGATATAGCTCTCCTCCAGGAGACACACTTATTGGATAAAGAAATTATGACAGGGTGGATTTGATCAGGCCTTCTTTTCTTCTTTTAGCTCAAAAAGTAGGGGAGTTGTTATTCTTATTCGGAAGAATTTCCCTTTCAAAATCCTAAATCAGATAAAAGATGAATCTGGATGATATATTCTGATTAAAGCCCTTATAAATGGAGAGGAATATGGGATCATAAATCTGTATTGTCCCCTGGCACATCCTTTTAAATTTATAACAGAAGCCTTCTCAAAATTGATGGCTCTCTGTGCTTGTCATACAATTATAGGGGGAGATTTTAATTGTATGATGGATCCAGAAATGGATAGGATTCCCAAGAGTACTGCAGGAGTATCTCCCAGATCTAGACAATTGGTGGATTTGAACAAAGAATAGTAGATGTATGGAGATGCCTTTACCCACAGGGCAGAGATTTTTCTTTTTACTCCCATCCACATAAATGTCATACCAGAATTGATATTTTTTTTGCCCCCTCGATTTTTTTAAATTCCATATCATCCTGTAAAATAGGCAGTATAGCAATTTCTGATCACGCTGCTGTATATATGGAAATCAAGGTGAAGAACAATGAGACATCCCCCCCCCAGCATTGGCGTATGGACCCCTTCCTGATGAAAGATAGTAAATTTATAAAGTCTTTCTCTCAAGAATTTAAAACTTTTTTAGAAATTAATTCAGGTACGGCTAGCAACTCATCAATGATGTGGGAGACTATCAAAGCTTACGCGCGAGGTTTGATCATTTCATACTCAGCGACCCAGAAAAAATTAAAGGGAGAACAACAGCGCCTGCTCGAACCTCACTTGAAAGCAGCTGAAACAGCTTGCGCTGACAGATCTACTATTATCAAATTACAAAGGATTACGGCCCTTAGGACAGCTTTAACCACCATGCTTACCTAAACGGATGAGAGGGAAATATTATTTGCAAAACAAAGGTTATATGAATTTGGCGATAAACCTGGTAGATACTTAGCATTTCTCGCAAAGAAAAAAAAGGCCCTCGAACTATCACATCTATCAAGGAAAGTACGGGTATTCTAACTCATAAAAGGATTAACGCAATCTTTAGAAAATTTTATTCTGATTTATATAAATTGCAGGATTGCGAAGACAGAACTAGGAGGATGCAGTAATTTTATAAAAACCTGACCTTTCCGGACCTAACTCCGGAACAGGTATCGGTGCTGGATGTTGTCTTCACAAGCCAAGAAATACTTGACGCAATCCGGCAACTTCAGAGCAGCAAGGTACCTGGCCCAGTTGGCTTTCAGGCTGAATTCTATAAAGAATTTACGGGAATATTGGCTGGTCCACTTATGGACATGTATAACTACTCATACAGTCAGGGCTGTCTCCCGCCTTCACTGAAAGAGGCGAATATCTCTCTTATTCTCAAAAAAGGAAAGGATCCAGAAGATTGCGCGTCATACAGACCAATATCCTTGCTAAATGTAGATTTTAAAATCCTTTCTAAAAGGTTAGCATTGAGGCTAGAAAGGGTATTGCCACACATCACAAAGGAGGATCAGACGGGGTTTATTAAGGGCTGTAGATCATCCAATAATGTTAGAAGGGTTTTGAATGTGATTCAAGCCTGGGAAAGATGCCAGGAGTAGTAGTCTCATTAGACGCGGAAAAGGCATTCGACAGGGTTGAATGGTCATATTTGTTTTACACATTGGAAAGGTTTGGTGTTGGAAAGGTGTTTACCAAATGGGTCTTTACACTGTATAATGATCCCAAAGTAGTTGTGATTACCAATGGATTATGCTCAGATAGCTTCAGTGTGAATAGGGGCTGCTGCCAGGGATGTCCTCTTTCGCCATTGCTGTTTACGCTAATAATTGAGCCACTGGCAGAAGCTATTATACGGGCTGACCCAAATATAATGACCCCGAGGATTGGTACAGGTGAACATAAAATTACCTTTTATGCAGATGATGTTCTTCTATTTCTCAGTCATCCTCTGATGTCCGTACCTCGCTTAATCCAAGTTATTATTATATTTAGTGAATTTTCAGGCTATAAAATTAATTTTTCAAAATCGGAGGCTATGCCAATGGATGGCCTTGCTAGTATATCCCACTTATTGGATGGATCCTACTTTCCCTTTCGTTGGTCCCTGGAGGGTTTCTTATATTTAGGCATTTTTATCACCCCAGTATTTGGTCAGTTATACAAGGCTAACTTTGTGCATTTACTGGAAAGGATAAGGCAAAACCTCCAGCGATGGGGAGACCTTCCAATTTCCTGGTTAGGCAGAATAGCACTAATTAAAATGAATGTCTTGCCCCGTCTCCTATATCCTATGAGATTGCTTCCGGTGATGTTGCCGAGGCTGGCACTACGTAAATTGTATGGCTGGCTGGGTTCCTTTTATCTGGAATCATAGATGGCCCCTCATTAAGCTGAAGAAGCTACAGCTTCCTCAGGCACGGGGAGGACTGGATTTCCCAGATTTTAGGAAATATCAGTTAAGTTCCCTATTAAGTTACATAGCCGATTGGGTCTTGTCTGACCTGCAATCAATCTGGCTGGATATCGAGGCTTCTCACTTATTAACCTCTTGTTTTCAGACAAGAGGTAAGTCATTGCGGATCAATGTAAAAACCCTATAATACTAAATACAATTAAAGCTTGGAATATAATGCGGCAAAATGAGGGCAACTCACATAACACATTGCGGGAGCATGAGGATTTCACCCGGGGCTTACAGATGCCACTTTCAAACTCTGGAGATCCAGAGGTATCTCCTGTTTAGGGGATCTATTTAAGGAAGGGGTCCTGCTGTCTTTTGAACAGCTGCAACAGAAATTTGGATTACCTAATGGTGATCTCTTTCGATACTTCCAAATTCGAGATTACATACAGAAGAAGACTACGCTATTAGATAGTCTTTATAAATCAGATAGAGAACGTAGAGTGTTATGGCCAATTGGGGTATCTTCGGTCACCACTATTTATCATTTATTACGCGGTGATGTATCGGGAGATATGGACAATTTGCTTAAAACATAGGAAGAGGATTTGGGACTGGAAATCTCTATAGAAATGTGGAATGACATTTGGGGAAATGCCAGAAAAATCTCCATCTGCAACAGAACTCAGGCCATTCAGTTGAAGATACTTCATAGGGCCTATATAGCGCAGGACCGATTGGCAAACTTTAAGTCAGGAGCATCTCCAATGTGTCCCAAATGTAAAATAGAGGTGAGCACTCTTGTACATTGCTTATGGATCTGTCATAAGAAATGTAGATATTGGACTAAAGTAGCAAGTGCTCTGACAGAAATCTTAGGAACGGAAATTAGAGTGGATCCTGTATCTCTCCTTTTGGGCTTTTCGAACTTACCCTCCCTGGATATGCACGGAAAGAGATTATTTTCTATTCTCTCTTTTGGTGCAAGGAAAAATATTTTGGTAAACTGGGTGGCTGAGGGCCCCCCCGGACTTTCAAATTGGCACAGGATAATTATGGAATGTATTCCCCTTGACTTCCTTACAAATATGGTGCACCGAAAGACCGAATTATTCTGTAAAATATGGCAGCCCTTCTTGAATTACACAAATACAGATATTTCGGCTATCCTCACAAGGGCTTTTATTTAATTGAGATGGCGAACCTGGCAGTTCCAGGAATTCCTCCAGGAGAGGAATTCTGCACAAATACGGGTTTTGTTACGATCTGATGTTAACACATTCCGAGCATGTATCTCACTACTCAATTTCTGTGTTATCCATCGTTTTTTTTTCCTTCCCTGAATAATGTAAGAGACTTAATTATACACTCTGGTTAGTTGTAGGTTAGATTAGTAGTTAGTTGAGTTTTGTTTTTTTTCTCTCGGTATCTCTTTTTTTCTGTTTGATAAATTTTGGCTATTATTTATTTAAGATTTAATTGTATATCAATGTTTATACTTGGGTTTTTTAAATTTGTAAACTTGTAAAAATATGTTAAATTTTCAATAAAAATATCTATTTAAAAAAAACTGTTTGAATAGTTCAACCTTTTCACTCGTTGGAACAGCCCATAGACACTTAAAACTCAAAGAGTTATTCTGTCTCTACTGTCAAGTTCCTTGTTCAGTCATTATGGCCGTGATTGGATTTGACAGCTTTCTGCATTTACTAAATGCTATTATTTGTAGTTAATGTCACTTCCTGTGACTTTTAAACAAACTGCTAACTTGGGTCACTTCTTATTTAACATAAGTTTCTTAAAATCATGTCTTTCACAGCTTTTTGCCCCTTGAATTTTATTTTAATTATCTCAGGACACCTGTCTCATCTAGTCCTTGACTGGTTTAGAGAAAACCATTGACAGTACTTCTGCTAAGGACATCTCTTTTTTTTATATTCTTTTAAAAAGAGATTTTTTTTGGATATTACAACAAACACAAAACAGTTCCAAACAGTACAAATAATCCATTAATTACATAAATAAATAAAACAACAAATCACGACAACAATAATAATAATGATAATACAGCTCAACGAAACAGAGTAATAACCCTTGACCATCAAGTGCATAATTTTATACATGTTCATGTGTTTGTAACTCTTCCTCTCTGGATACCAGATTCATTAAACAGAATTGTCATGGCTGTATAAAGGTCTTTATTAGTTTGGCAGACAAATCTGTCCCAGGTAGTCCAAAAAGGGCTGCCATGTCTTAGTTTTGTAGTGCGCCATACTTGTGAGAAAATACAAAGAAATGTGTTCCATGACTTAGCTTACACCAGTCTGACAGCCACGAAAGATTTTCAGGGATGCAGCCGAACAGAATGTTCTTTCTTGCACAAAAAGTGAGGATACTGAAAAGCTGCTTTTTTGTGCGCATCTCCTGGATGTTTGCTTAGTACATTAACTAGGCCAAGAAGAAGAGATACCGGGTCCATCTCCACCTCTGTCCCCAAGACCCTCTCTCTTTCGCCTACCACAGCACTCCAGTTTGTCCGGAGCCTGTGGCAGGACCAAAGACAATGAATGAGAGTACCTATACTCATTTTACATTTGGGACATGTTGGTGACACTCACACTTTAAATTTTGAGAGACGATCTGGAACCAAGTGGACCCTGTGGAGAATCTACAGTTGTGAGGCCTGGGTCCACTTGCAAATTGATATGCTTCTTGCATTTTCCCAGATAGCCTCCGATGTTTCGAAGGAGATCTCAAAGTCTAGCTCCATCTCCCATACCTCACAAAGCGACTTGGTCTTGACTGAGGGCCTTCTCCCACGAGGTAATAAAGAGCGCTAACAGGAAACGTGTTCTCAGTGCTAAGCACCCTGTGCTCTGTGTTGGATCGATAGGAATCAGTTAGAAGTGTAGTTTATTTTTGAATGAAATCTCTAATTTGAAAAAAAAACAGAAGAGGTCCCTACTCGGCAACTCCTATTTCCAAGCCATCTAGTCGAAAGACATCAGCATGTCCCCTCGAATAAGTCCCCCAGGCAAAACACACCCCTAGCTGTCCATAGTTTAAACCCATCATTAAATGAGTCCATCATCCCTGCTTGAACTCTGGTTTCCTCCCACAATCCAAAAATGTGCAGGTTAGGTGAATTGGCCATACTAAATTGCCCGTAGTGTTAGGTGAAGGGGTAAATGTAGGGGAATGGGTCTGGATGGGTTGCGCTTCGGCGGGTCGGTGTAGACTTGTTGGGCCGAAGGACCTGTTTCCATACTGTAAGTAATCTGAAAAACAAACCCGGCATACCAACTATGGGTCTAAAAAATGATGTTTTGGCAATATTGCCTTCTATCTGCCACATTGCTCTTCATACTTGTAACAGTATTGATTACTATTGGGCTATGGTAATATTCCTTGACTGTCATCATTTTATCCAAGAACAGTAAGTTAGCAAGGGAACACCTTACCTGAGAAACTTCATTGTCTACCCATAGTGAGAGAGGGTCCCCATGGGCCCAGTCACTCTCATAAGATAACAATGAGCTTAATTGATAGTTTTTAATATCCGGGAGGTCCACTCCACCCAGTCTGTGGGGTAATTGTAATTTAGTTAGTTTAGCAAGATGTCGTTTGCTTCACCAGATGGAAGAGCTGAACCAGCTATTCAGTCTCCTGGATGTTTGCTTAGTAAAGATTAAAGGGAGCATTCACATAGGATACAGCAGGTGGGGGAGAATGTTCATTTTAATGAGGGCTATCTGAGCTGACCAAGAGATCGGGAGCGTTTCCCATCTTTGAAGGTCTTGTTTGATTCTATTGAATAAATAGGCAAAGTTGGTTTTAAATAGCCAATCAAAGACTGGAGTAATGAATATACCTTAGTAAAGAAAGCCCTCCTGTGACCATTTAAAGGGAAAATCGAGATTTGTTCTCAGGACCAGGCATTTTCGGGAGACCACCCACAGGCATGGCCTCCAATTTTATAACATTGATTTTGTAACCCGAAAACCACCAAATGAGTTAATGTCTTATATCAGATGAGGTACCGAAACTGTTGGGTTTGACAAAAAGATAAGAACATCATCTGTGTACAATGCAATCTTATGTCGCTTTGTCCCCAATTCTGGAGCAGATATATTGGGATCTCTATGTATGGCCTTCTCCAGTGGCTCAATCACCAATGTGAAAAGCAACGACGATAGGGGACAGCCCTATCGACTGCCCTCAAGGATATTAAATTTCTTGACTGCATACCATTGGTGAGAACAGTGGCCAGAAGGTCACTTAAAAGAACCTTTGCCCATCTGATAAAGACCTAACCCAAGCCAAACCGCTTTAAAGTATAAAAAAAATATGGCCACTCGAACAGTTCAAATGCCTTCTCTGCATCTAGAGAGATCCCTAATCCCTGTACTGATTGTTGTTGACGTACTTGGATCACATTAAGTAATCTCCTGACATTATTAGACTATCTGTGACCCTTATAAAATCAGTCTGATACTGCTTAGTAATGGACAGCAGCACAGTTTCTAGTCTTAGTGCAAGAGTTTTAGATAGGATTTTGGATTTAATATTCAGAAGTGAGATGGGCCAAAAGGAAGCACAATCCCCTGGGGCCTTCCTTTTTTTTAAGGATAAGACAGATGTTCGCTTCTCTCAAAGACGGAGGGAGGAGGACACGCCTGTGAGAATCATTGAACGTACTGTCGGTCCTGACAGTACGTTTATAAGTTCTTCATAAAATTCACTGGGAAATCTGTCCGGACCAGGCACTTTTCTGTCCTGGAGCTGCCTCATAGCCTCCTGCATGTCTTGGACTGACAATGAGGCATTAAGGAGAAACTCTTGTTCGGGGGTCACACCCGGGAGATCCAAATTCCTGAAAAAAGACTCAATCCTAGCCTGTCCATCCTCCCAACTTTCAGACTGGTATAGTTCGGAATAAAATTTCCAAAATGCCACTTTAATCCTTTTAGAATCACGGATTAGGTTTCTAGTGTCTTCCCTGATCGAGGTGATGGCTTGAGGAGCATTCTTTTTCCTGGCAAGATACGTGAAGTACTTGCCCGGTTTGTCTCCATGCTCTCCTTCTTAGCTATCTATGTGAGCATGGAGTTCAGTGTGATCCGAAGCGCTGTGATTGTCTGTAATTTAGCCAGTGAGGGACTATCAAAGTATTCCTTCTCGGCTGCTTTCGGTCAGGTTTTGAGCAAGTATTGCTGCTCACCCTTCTGCCGTTTCGTACTGGCAGAGTAGGGAATAACTAACCCCCGGCATAGACTTTAGCAGTTTCCCAGAGAATAGATGAATTACTGGCTGAGCTTGAATTAATGTCTAGAGAAACCCCTGAAAAGAATACTTTTTCATTGGAAAAATATTCAATAAACTTGCTATCTTTAAGGATGAACGGATTCAATCACCAGTGCCCCGGATCTACTATAGCGCCCTTGCTCTTGACTATTAGGTACACTGGGGTGTGATCAGAGGTAGTGATGTTGCCAATTGTACATGACACCACTGAGCCCAAATGCGCTGTGGGTGTCAAAAAGGGATCAATCCTGGTATGACATTTGTGCAGATTGGAAAAAAACGTGAAATCCCTGCCTGTAGGGTGAAGGTGCCTCCAGGCGTCCACCAATCCTAGTCCAACACACAAATCCCTTAGTTGCTTCGATCGCGAAGATGATATCACTGCTAAAAGCTGATTAGGGGAATTTACCCCCCCCCCCCCACCCCATTCAAAGGGGGTACCTGCACATCCCAAAACCCTAATTGCCATTCCAACCACCATCTTAACTCCTCCTAGCTAGGGTCGCGCCGCAAACACGGGCAGTACAAGATAAAGTAGCAATAAAAAAGAAACATTAGCAAAATACATAAGTGAGTTAAAAGTAAATACGTCACCCATCCCCTGGTATAACTTAACTTAGAAATTAAAGGTAAATACTCTATCCATTCCGAGTATAATTTAATGCAACTTATTGCCAACAAAAGGAGACTTGAACAAGTCCTCCCCAAAGAGGACAAACCCAAACAATGCTATTATTTCTACCTATAGTCTGGTTTAAGTTAGCGTGTCTGCAAAGTTCTTCGCTTTCTCTGGCAAGTCAAATAAATGTACAGCTGCATTCATTACAGGTAAGCCGAAGCATTGCTGGGTGTCTTAGCGAGTACTGGATCCCAAACACTCTGTCTCTTCTTGACACCATCGTTGGCTTTCCTTTTCCGGATCACTGCCACCAAAAAGTCTTGGAAAAACATAACTCTGGAGCCCTCACACACCAACGCCCTCTGATCCTTCCTCTGGGCTCTGGAAGCTTCCATGACACTCTGTTTGTCATTATAATGATGGAACTGTACCAGGATAGGGCGAGGGTGTTGGTCCATACCTGGTATCTGCACTGCAATCTGGTGGGCTCTCTCAACTTTTATCCTTCCCTTTTCGGCCTTCAAGCTAAGAAATTCCAGCAACCGCTTCTCAAAACATTCCACAGGCCACTCACTTACCTTCCCCTCCAGCAGACCGACAACACACAGATTCTTCCTTCTGCCTGTGTTCTCAAGATCATCCAAGAGACCCAGTAAACCATGGACTTGCGTCTCCAGGACTTGCACTTGACTCTTGGATGAATCAGTCTCAGCTTCTACCACTGTGACTCGGCTTTCAAGCTCATCTGCCCTTTTCCCGAGGTCTTTCAGCTGCTGTTTGCACCTTTGGAGCATAGCAGAGACTGGGGCCAGCTTTTCTTGATTTTTTTTTCTTCAATCTGTTCTCCCAGCATCTCGTGAGATTTGGTGAGTAAGCAAGCCCGCCATCCCGGTGGATTGTGCTGCGGTCCTGGCCTTGGGCGAACGCTCTCCTTTCTTCGGCATTCTCCCTCAGCAAAAGCAAAGGTAAGCGAAATTTTCAAGTTCTATAGCTCTTTTACCATTTTATTGTTTAAAATGACTTGGTTGGGATCGGTTCTGCTCTGTCCTGCTGATGTTGTGGTGTGGAGCCAGCAATTCAATCCTCCTAGATCACCGCCATCTTGGATTCCACGACATTATCTCTTTGACTGAAACATGTGCATCTTTTAGTGACAGTTAACTCCTGTACTTGGCCACAGCAGTGTTTTTTCTTTGAACTTTCCCCTCTATTGTGTTGATTCATTCACCTCGAGGATTTTGAAGACCACAATTGAATACTTTTAAACAAACTCAAGACATCTTGCACAAATTTAAAATTAAACTAAACATTTTCTTCCCCTTGAAACACACATCAGACACAAAGCAATACATCATTCTCCACTTTAGGACCCAAGTTCCTAAACCATAATAATATATTATGACTCTTCATTACACATCTAGTATTGTATCTTTCTTTCTTGGTCATTTAACATATTGGGTTTTAAGTGACTCGTGCATTCTGCAGGAACACCATTCTAATATCCTCTTTACCTACCTCTTCTATTTATTAATTTTGGATTAATTGTAATCTTCCACAATTATGATGCTATTCTCTCACTTTTAAAATGTTTTTTGCCATTTTCCTAATGATGGGTGATCTGTAGAGTTACACATTCTTGTGATTGATCCTTTAACTTTTTTATACCTACCAATAGGATTTGTATTTTGACTTCTGAAAGGTGCATCCAGTTTTTCTGCTTCATTATGGTTTCACTGGGTATAACTGCTTCACTTCTGTTCTCTCTTTCTTGTATCTTTTCTAATTCTGTTCTGCCCTGCATTGTTTAGTTCCTAACCTGATTTTTCTGTAGCTATACCTCCGTAATCCTTACTATATCTGGTTTTCTTAATGCAAGTTTGATTGTGGCTTCCTTGTTTTATTGCAAGCACTGTCTATTGCTGCGCAGACATTTAGCTCATTTTAAAAACATTTTTCTCAAATGCCATTGAATGATGTTTACAATTTATTCTGTAATTATTTATTTTTTTGTAAAGGCAGCAGCAGCAGCAATTTTAATTTCGTATTTCTGTTTGCGTACTAAAGTTGAAAAAAGACTAGAAGAAATTGTTGCATTCTCTTTTACAAACAAGCTACTGAAACTGTGTCTGTGTGGTACTTACATTGCTGCTTTGTTCGAGTAATGTGGGAGGATGTTTATATAAATGTGTTTGCAGCGTATAATTTGGTTGGCAAAAGGAGCTGATTAGGCTATGTAGTTGTAACCAGTCATGGATGCCAAAGCTTGGTGACAGCTCAATGGTTCCTTCAGAAGCTGAATAGCTTGTGGATGTGAACAGCAAACTGCTGGAAGGGCACAGGTGTGCATGCATGCATGCGTGCGTCTGCAAAAATCCCTAAAGAAAGCCAGTTATTTTCTCCCAACGTTTGCTGTAAGTTGTTACCTTTAACCAAAAACTAAAAGACTTTGTAGCTAGTGTGCCATTGCCTTGTGCTCCCTGTGAACAAGTTAAAAATCTTGGATGAAGGAAATGGAACAACAAAGCATCTTGGCAAGAAAAAGGGACATCTTGCTGAGCCCTGTGGACTGCTGTTGTAAGAGTTTTTAAGTTATTTTTTCTCCATCCTTAAAACAACTTGTGTTTGTCTGTAACTGTCTATATTAAGAGAGTTGAGTACTTCTTAAAATAAGTTATAACAGCCAAGAACCATCAACATAAGACCCTATGACTTAAAACTCGTTTTAAGTCAGAGGGCCTTATGTTCAAAGTTTTTGGCTGTTTTTGTATTTAGTATTTATTTACTTGTAACAAACATGTGCAAGTATAGGAACCTACTCATTGTTTTCTGTTAATTTGATTCCACCAGAAGGTAAATAGGGGATTCTTGTGGGTTGTTCTTTCATGGTGACCCCAGGAACAATGTGGCTTGAGGATTAGTACACTTTTCCAAATTGATCGGAACATCTTCAATTGATTAATTTATTGTTATCACATGTACTGAGATACAGTGAAAAGTGTTATTTTGCATTTTATACAGGCAGATTGTACCATACAGAGAGCAACAGGGTAGCAGAACAGAATGTAGACCGCATTTTTCATAGCCGCAGAGAAGGTTTCAGGGAGAGAGATTAGAAATAACATTTATGACGTCTGTTCAAAAGTCTGATTCTAGCGTGGTCGAAGTTGCTCTTGAATCGACTCTTGCGTGTATTCAAGCTTTTATATCTTCTGCGTGATAAAAGAGGGTGGATGAGAGAATAACTAGGGTGGGACGGATCTTTAACTATGTTGGTTGCTTTCCTGAGGCACTGGGATGTATAGATGAGTCAGTGGATGGAAGGCTGCTTTGCATGATGGACTGGGCTGTGTTCATAACTCGCTGTACCTTCTTGTGGTCTTAGGAACAGCAATTATCATAACACGCTGTGATGTATCCAGATAGGATGCTTTCCTTATGGGCGTGCTGAATTTCCTTAGCCTCCTGAGGAAGTAGATACATTGTTGTGTTTTCTTGACTGCTGCATCGATGTGGGTGGATGAGGACACATTGCTTGTTTGTGATGATCGCACTCAGGAACTTGACACCCTTAACCATCTCCACATCAGCACCATTTGATGCAGACAGGGGGATGCCCTCCACTTCCTGAAGTCAGTGACCAGCTCCTTTGTTTTTCTGACATTGATGAAGAGATTATCGTCTTTACACCATACAGCTAAGCACTCAATCTCTGTAATTTATTCTGCTTCGTCATTGAGATTCGACTTACAATGGTGGTGTCAGCATCAAATTTGTCAATGGAGTTTGGGTGGAATTTGGCCATATAGTCATGAGTGTATAAGGAGTATAGTAGGTGGCTGAGTACATAGCCTTGTGGACACTGGTGTTGTCATCTAATCTTGGTGATTGTGGACTATGTCAGGAAGTCCAGGACGCAGTGACAGAGTGGGGAGCTGAGACCTAGGTTTCGGAGTTTAGAGATAAATTTGTTTGGAATTATGGTGTTGAAGGTGAAACTGTAGTCTAAAGATGGGAACCTGACATAGGTATCCTTGTAATCCAAATGTTTCAGGGATGAGCACAGAGCCTGGGAGGTGACTTCTGCTGTAGACCTGTGGCACCCATAGGCGAATTGCAAAGGATCAAGGTAATTTGGTGGGCTAGAGTTGATGTGAGGTATTCCTAACCTCTCAAAGTACTTCACAGGTATGGAGTTGAGAGCCTGCTCAGCGGTCAGTGAGGTCTACTGCATGATGTTTCTTTGGCATCAGGATGCTGGTAGTCTTCTTGAAGTAGGTGGGTCTTCAGATCATACTAAGGAGCGGTTAAAGATGTCTGTGAATATCCTGCCAGCTGGTCCACACAGATTGTGAATGCATGACTGGAGACTCCATCTGGCCAGCCACTTTCTTTGGGTTCACTCTCAAGAGGGCCAATCTAAAGTCTGTGGGGGTGACCATGGGTGTATGTATATCCGAGGCTGTTGGGATTGGTAGCATTGTTTCTCTGAGGTTCTGTTCAAATTGGGCATATAATGCATGGAGTTTGTTGGATACGGTTGGCACTATTGCTTGTGATTCTGTTCGACTTTGCTTTGTAGCCATTATATTGTGTAAGCCTTGACACAAGCTACAGGGTGTCCGTGTGATTGGTCTGGGTCTCAAGCTTAGTTTGGTATCACCTCTTGCCATCTCTAATGGCCTTACCTAAGTTGTATTCTGATTTTCTGTGTAGGTCAGGGTTGCTCGAATTGTACACCTCTGATCTGGACTTCAGTAGGGAGTGGATCTCCTAATTTATCCATAGTTTCCGGTTGGGGAAGCTTGATAGGAGTGCCTTGAGCCAAAGGGCATAATCTCAGTTCAGGGGCCACCCACTTAAGATAAAGCTGAAGAAAATTTATTTTTTTCTTGAGGTTAGTGAATCTATGGAACATTTTACTGCTGAATTTGGGTCATTAAGGCTGAGATTGATTTTTTAAAAAAATCTATTCTTCTGGGGAACAAAGAAGGAAAGTAGAGCTGATCATCAGATCAGCCATGTCCTCATTGAATGGCTGAGCAGACCTGATGGAGTGAATGGCATACTTCTCCTGTGTCTTATTGAGCCTTATAGATAGTTCATGGCTGTCTGCTTGGGATCAGAATTTACTTATTTATAATAAATAGTTCTTAAGTGTAGGCACCTGGTCAGTTTTCTGTTAACTTGGTTCCAGCGGACAGGTAAATTGTCTTGCATAGATTAAATCATTAACTTTTGTAGCAGTTCCTGGAGTACTGGGGCTTGAGGAGCAATACACTTTCCCAAGTTGGTTGTAACAATATAGCTCAAAGTCAGGATGATGTTTGGGTTGGAGGTAGTGATGTTGCTTCTCAGCAGGAATGTTTGAGGGTTTGAATGGTGTGGTGAAGGATTGTTGGGAAATTCCTGCTACACTTGTAGCATAATGCTGCACCTGTATGTTGATTGTGGAGGGAGTTAGTGTTTTAAGTTGGTGATTCAGATGCCAGTCAATCAGGCTGCTTTGCTCTTGGTGTTGCTAAGTTTTTTGAGGACTGTTGGAGCTAAAAGTCAACAAACGCAGAACCGTCCATCACAGTCCTGAGTTGAGCCTTATAGATGGTGAAAAGAGTTTATATGGTCTAACATAAGTTCCTTTGTTGCTGTATATCTTGCCTCTGAACTGATATTTGTAAAGGTGCACAAGTTAAATTTTTGGTCGTTGGTTACTACCAGTATCTTGATGGTGATGAGTTTGGCAAAATGGTGGTTTGATGTACTCCGAAGATGGTCATTGCCTGACACTTGTATGACATGAATATTACTTGCCCATTATCAGCGCAAGTCTGAATGTTATCCATGTCATCTTGCCAGCAACTGTTCATTATCTGAGCAGCTTTGAATGCAGCTGAACACTGCAAGTATGTGAACAGTTTCCATACCTGACCTGATGATAGCAGAAAGGCCATTGGAATAGTTGAAGGTGGATGAGTCCAGGACACAAACCTGAGCAACTCCTGCAGCAATGTCCTTTGTTCAGTTTTGGACAAAAGGTGTGGAGCTGTATAGACCCAACTGTTCTCAAAGGAGCAGATAATTGATGATGTAATTATAAACACTGTTGATGACACCTTCCATCACTCCACTGATGATTGGGTAGAATGATGAGTTGGTCTTAGGTCCGATTAAGTTTATCCTGTTTGTCTGCTAATTTTTTTTCACTTTTCTTTGGTAGCCACTACTATATTGTCGCTGAACTGGAACTTGGACAGGTACAGGACTAGTTTTGGAGAACAAGTTGTTAGCACTGCAACCTTGATGTTGTCACTATTCACAATGTTTGGTTGTACTCGTTTCACTAAATCGTCTCTTGATGGTGCATAAAGTGAATTAAAATGACAGGACTAGCTTCTGTGAAGCTGGGTCCTCAGGCAGAAGCTTAGATATGTTATTCGTCTAGTATTTCTTGATGAAAATATTTGTCTCTTCTTTTCCACTATGTGTTTGGCTTTAGTGTCTCGATTATGGGAAAACCTTCTCTGATTAATTGTTTACTGGCCACTGCAATTTGTGACTGCATATGAAAGAGTTGCAGAGCTTTAATCTTCTCGGCAGGTGGGACCACTATAGTCGGTTTGTAGTACACTGTCTCTGGACTTCAGTATGCATATTATCCTACGAAGAAGCTTTACCAGATTGACACCTATATTCCCCCTAATTTTTGTTTCTGCTGCACGGATCTTTGAAGTCATGTGGAAGTCAATGCATTGGCACACCGATTGGCATGCTTGGGTCCTCAGCAGTTGTGTAG
>NC_057727.1:63668442-63703913 GCF_004010195.1 Chiloscyllium plagiosum
CCTTCAAATTCTTTAAGGGGCCCAAAATTGAACACTACCTCAGTTGAGACCAAACAGTGTTTATGAAGGTTCACCATAACTTTCTTGCTTTTAAACTTTATGCCTCTATTTTTAAAGGTCATATTCAACATGTCTTTACCACTGTTTTCTCAAACTGCTTTGCCACTTGAATGATTTGTGCACAAATCCCTCTGATAGCTCCTGATCCTTCTGTTCCTTCATCCACTGTATAATCATTCTTTTTAACCTTGCCTGTCCTTGTCCTATCTATCAAACTAGATCTGTTCTACAATATGGTTTACCAAGGTACCTGAGGGAAGAATATCTGCTAACGTTACCTGCTATGGCCTGCATGTGAATCCTAGTCCCTAGCAATGCGGTGTGTCTTTAATTGCCCTCTGTACAATAAAAGTTGGTCCAACCAGCAGCACCCATATCTGAAAGATCTTTAATAAGGTTTACCTGTCACATTTACTGAGGCGAAAGTGAGGACTGCAGATGCTGGAGGTTAAAGTCGAGAGTGTGGTGCTGGAAAAGCACAGCAGGTCAGGCAGCACCTGAGGAGTATGCTATTTGACGTTTTGGGCTGTGAGCTGAGGGAATGGTGAGATAAATGGGAGGAGGGTGGGGCTGGGGGGAAAGGTAGCTGAGAGTGCGATAGGTCGATGGGTTCGGGGTAATGCTGTTAAATCAGCGCAAAGGGTGGAGCGGAGAGGTGGGAAGGAAAATGGACAGGTAGGACAGGTCATAAGGGCAATACCGAGTTGGAAGGTTGGAACTGGGGTAAGGTGGGGGGAGGGGAAATAAGGAAACTGGTGAATTCCACATTGCCATAGGTTTGGAGGGTCCTGAGGCAGAAGATGAGGCATTCTACTTCCAGGCATCAGGTGGTAAGGGAGTGGAAATGGAGGAGGCCCAGGATCTGCATGTCCTCGGTGGAGAGGGAGGGGGAATTGAAGTGTTCAACCACTGGGTGATGGGATTGGTTAATGCTGGTGTTCTAGAGAGGTTCTCTGAAGCACTGTGTGAGTAGGCGTCCTGTATCCCCAATGTAGAAGAGACCGCATCGGGAGCAATGAATATAGTACATGACATTTGGAAGTGCAGGTGAAAATATGGTGGATGTTTAAGGCTCCTTTGGGGCCTAGGATGGAGGTGTGGGTGCAGGTTTTGCAATTCCTGCGGTGGCAGGGGAAGGTGCCAGGAGGGGATGGTGGGTTATTGGGGGGGTGGGGGTGTGGACCTGATGAGGTAATCACAGAGGGAATGGTCTTTATGGAAAGAAGATGGGGTGGGGAGGGAAATATACCTCTGGTGGTGGGGTTTGTATGTAAGTGGTGAAAATGGCAGAGGATGATGTGATGTATACAAAGGTCGTTAGGGTGGAAGGTGAGGACCGGTGGGGGGGGGGGGGGGGGTGGGGGGTTCTGTCCTTGTTGCGGTTTCTAAAGAAGGAGGCCATCTGGTGTGTTTTGTAGTGGAACTGGTCGTCCTGCGAGCAGATGCAATGGAGGCAGAGGAATTTGCAGTAAGTGATAGCATTTTTACAAGAGGCGGGATGGGAGGAGGTGTAGTCCAGGTAGCTGTGGGAGTCGGTCACCGTTGAAGGAGATGGAGATGTCTAGGAAGGAGAGGGAGGTGCTTGAGATAGTCCAGGTGAACTTAAGTTTGGTGTGAAATGTGTTGGTGAAATTGATGAACTGTTTAACCTCATGGGAGCACAAGGTGGTGCTGATATAGTCATCAATATAGCGAAGGAAAAGATGGGGAATAGTGCTGTGTAACTGCAGAAGATGGACTGTTCCATGTAACCGACAAAGAAGCAGGCATAGCTGGGGCCCATGTCGGTGCCCCAGTGGGAGGATTCAAAGGAAAAATTATTGAGGGTGAGGACCAGTTAAGCCAAATGAATGAGTGTGTCAATGGAAGGGTACTGGTGAGGATGATGGGAGAGGAAGAAGCCAGAGTTCTTGGAGGCCCTTGTCATTGGCAGATGGAGGTGTATAGGGACTGTATGTCCATGGTGAAGATAAGGCATTGGGGGCCAGGGAAACAAAAGTCTTGGAGGAGGTGGAGGGTATGGGTGGTGTCCCAAATGTATGTGGGGAGTTCCTGGACTGGGGTGGGGGGGGGGAGCTATCTTGTCTATCTGTGCTGCCAACTTCAGTGATGTATGGACCTACACACCCAGATTCCTCTGCATATCAATGCTCCGAAGTGTCCTGCCATTCACTCTATAATTTCCATCTGTACTTGACCTTCCAAAATGCATCACCTCATTTGTCCAGATTAAACTCCTGCTGCCACTTTTCTGCCCATGCCTCCAACTAATCTATATCCTGTTGTATTCTCTGACAATTCTCCTATCTGCAACTCCTCTAATGTTTGTATCATCCGCAAACTTACTAATTAGACTAACCACATTTTCCTCAATCATTTGTGTAGGCAACGAGCAGTAGAGGTCCCAACACTGATCCCTGTGGAACACCACTAGTTACAACCTTCCGTTCCAAAAAGCATCTTTCCACCACTACCCTCTGTCTCCTATGACTAGGCCAGTTCTGTATCCATCTTGCCAGCTCACTGCTGATACCATGTGACTTCACCTTTTTGAACAAACTCTCATAAGGGACCTTACCAAAGGAGAAATTGAGAATGTGTTTGATTCATCAGCAACTTACAGACACTTGCTTCATTAAAGCAGCAGCACTGTGGACCGTAGTCAGCAGTATTCAAACCTATGCAGAGTAACCCCAATGGTTTTCTAATCCATTGCCTTAACTACTCAGCGACGACTATAATACCACTTGGCCGTGAGTGCAAGTTAGTTGAGGATTAAATGTTAGCCAGCTGGATTATAGGCTCACAGATAACCTCACGTGCTGGGTTTTTCTCTAGCCTATGCCCTAAAAATGTTAAAGAAGCCATCCCCTATGGACAAGCCCTGTTTATTCACAGGATTTGCTCAGATGAGGAGGAATGCTACGTACACCTCCAGATGCTGAATAACACCCTCATGAGAAGGGATAGGATGCTCAACTGATCAATTGCCATTTCTGACATGCCGCAGCGAAAAACTGCAATTACCTCCTCAGAAGACTGACACTGGACACGACCGACAGAGTACCTTTAGTCGTTCAGTACTTCCCGTGGAGTGGAGAAACTATGCCATGTTCTTCACAGCCTTCAACAGGCAACAAACATATTGCCAGGGCCATCCCTTTGCCTCCACTTTTCCCCTTCAAACAAACTGCCAAACAGCAGACCATCATTCACAGCTACTACCCAACCTTTAGGAGAACAGCAACTACAACATCACACAACCCTGCTATGGCAACCTCGACAAGCATGCCAGATGATCAACATTGATACTACCGTCACATGTGGGAACAACACCCACCATGTACACGGCAGTTTATGTGACTTGGTCAATGTTATCTGCCTTATACACTCCATGTTTTGAGGCATGGTATATTGGTGAGACCATGCAGGCAATGGATAAATGGACACTGCCCAACAATTGCCAGATAGGAGTATTCCCTCCACGTCAGAGAACACTTCAGAGGTTAAGGACATTCAGCCTCCGATCTGTGGGTAAGTGTTCTCCAAGAGATACACACCAAAGCAGAATAGCCAAGTTCTGTACCCACAAAGATGCCCTCAAATATGAACCTTGGTTTTCATGTTGCGCTACTTGTGACCCCACCATATTGTTCCATGTTTGTAAAATCTTGCTTACTGTTCTGATTTGACACCATTACCTTAATAACTTATGATTTTTCTACCTTTATTAGTTTGTACAGTTTGGAGTACTTTATATTTTGGTTCGACCTTTGTCATGAGACTCTTATTTGTACTAACTTTTGACACTTGTAATTACCTGGAATTATCTTGCAATGATCTCTCTACCTATAAATTATGTGCCTGTGCACTTCCCTCCACTTCACCTGATGAAGGAACAATGCTCCGAAAGCTTATGATTTCAAATAATCCTATTGGACTACAATCTGGAGTCGTGTGACTAATGATTTTGTCCAATCCAGTCCAACACTGGCACTTCCACGTGCTGGAAAGCAAGCATTGATGGCTGAGAATAACTTTATACTGGTTTCTGGAGAGCTAAGTGGCCACTTGACTAACAGTATAATATAACCATGAAGGTTGATTTTCAGCCATTTTAAAAGATAAACAGGTACTCTTCTGTTACTTGTAGCCTCAGTTGCATATTAAATAATTTTGGCAATGTTGCTTTTAGTTTATTACACTAAACCATTTAAACTTGAAAAATTATTTTGTGAATGATCCTTTCAGTGGATCACTAGAAAGCCAAAACTCCCTTTCCAGGTTAATGGTCTCAATGAGGACAATGCAGTGTTTAAATGTCTGTCAGAAGCCAATTGTCCTGATGCCTCCATGTACAATTCTATGGCTTAGCAGACCTCAAGGGAATCATGAAGGAATTGAATGGAAAATGAAAAGGGTATGATTTATACTAATACTTAAGGTCTAACTGCATTTCCAATTCAGTCTAGGCTGCAGAGACAGTTCGCAAGGGAAATAAAACTCAGTTGACATGTTTTGAGAAGTGATTGTATGTAACAATGCATGTCATCAATATACATGTGGATTCTAACCTGTTTCTGGTTCATATACCTATGAAATATCTTTTTCACCCTGAGCTTTTTCTTGTTGTTGATCATATTCAGATCAGAAAAATTCAAAAAAATTCTTGTACTTCAGGGCTCTGTTTTCTTGTGCACAAAGATCCTCAGTTCCTAAAAGGAAATTTCCTCCATTCAAGTGTGTGATCTGGATAAACTAAAGATTTTTAATGGGTGGCATACCACAATCCTTGCACTTCACATTTGGATCTAATTGGCTGATGTATAAAATATGAAGCGTTCATCTGAACATCTGACAAAGATCACATTCTACTTCATCACTTCACTTTCACATTAATTATAGGAGAACTTTTGACTTTTCAGGTTTCCTTCTGTCATTTCAAGCTAAAGGCGAATGCTGATATTCTGAATGCAGAAAATATCCAATCCTAATTATGCATCTTGCATTTATATGCTGAATGTCGTGATGGAAAAGCATAGTCGGTCAGGCAGCATCTGAGGAGCAGAATAGTCGACATTTCGAGCATAAGTTCTTCATCAGAAATGTTGGGGGGAGGTTGGAGTAGTGACCCATGGGGACTGAGAGATATCCCAGGGGGTTGGAGAGTCCCATGGTGGAAGATGACGTGTTCTTCCTCCATCGGGTAGCTAAAATTTGGTGGTGGAGGAGGCCCAGGACTGACTTGTTCTTGGACGAGTGTGGGGGGAGTTGAAGTGTTCGGCCACAGGGTAGTGGGGTTGATTAGTGAGGGTGTGCCGGAGATGTTCTTTGAAATGTTCTGCAAGTTGGTGTCCTGTCTCCCCAGTGTAGAGGAGACCACATCGAGAACAACAAACGCAGTAAATGAAGTGTTTGGAGGTGAAAGAAAATCTCTGCCGGATGTGGAAGGATCCTTTGGGGTCTTGGATGGAGGTGAAGGGGGAGGTGAGGTGTGGGCGCAGGTTTTACATCTCTTGCAATTGAAGGGAAGGTGTCGGGAGTGCAGGGTGGGGGGACCTAATGAGGGAGTTGTGGAAGGAATGGTCTCTGTGGAATGCAGATTGGGTGGGGAGGGAAAATATATCTCTGGTGATGGGGTCTAATTGTAGGTGGCAGAAATGGTAGAGGATGATGTGTTGTATCTGGAGATTGGTGGGGTGGAAGGTGAGGACCGGGAGTTTTGTCCTCGTTGCGATTGGAGAGCTGGGGTTCAAGGGTGGTGGTGTGGGAAGTGGAGGAGATCGCTGGAGCATTTTGATCACCTGGGAGGGGAAATTGCTGTTCTTGAAGTAGGAGGCCATCTCTGATGTTCTGGAGTGGAATTGGTCCTTCTGGGAGCAGATATGGCAGAGGAATTAGCAGTATGGGATAGCCTGAAGGAAGTTGGATGATTTGAAGAAGAAATTGTTGAGGGTGAGGACCAGTTCAGCCAATCAAATGAATGTGTTGGTGGAAGGGTACAGGTTGGGTCAGTGGGAGAGGCTGTCATCATGGTGGATGGATGTGTACAGATACTGGATGTCCATGGTGAAGATGAGGCATTGGAGGCCAGGGAACCGAAGGTCATGGAAGAGGTGGTGTCCCAAGTGTATGTGGGGAGATTCTCGACCGTGGGACAGGATGGTATCAAGGTATGCTGAGATAAGTTCGGTGGGGCAGGAGCAGGAGGAGACGATGGGTCAACTGGGGTAGTCAGGTTTGTCAATTTTGGGTAAGAGGTAGAATGGGGTGGTGTGGGGTACCCGGACTATGAGGTCGGAGGCTTTGGATGGGAGATCCCCTGAGGTGATGAGATTGTGGATGGTCTGGGAGATGATAGTTGGTGATGGGAGTTGAGGTTGTATTCGAGAGGGCAGTAGGAGGAGGAGTTGGCGCCTGGCTTCAGCGGTGCACGGTGGCTCTCATCATCAAACTAACTTTAGCAAAGTTAAGCAGGTATTTAATTAAAGTGTTTTGTTTGAGCTATAGGCCCTGTGTCAAGTATTGATCATTCAGAAAGTCTGGCTAGGAGCCATTGTGCCAATTTTGAGATTAATTGAATATTTTAATTTTACTATATAATTACAGGGAGTCTGATTTGGTTTGGCTGGCTGTCTCTGCGTCTGACGAAGGAGCAGCACTCTGAAAGCTTGTACTTCCTAATAAATGTGCTGGACTATAATATGGTGTTGTGTGATTTTTAAACTTTGTCTCTATGTCGTAACACAGTCTTGATTTTAGGCCCCATTCTTGCACAAAGACAGGCAAACAGGCACAATTAAGGGATAAATAAAATGTAACTAGCCAGTTCACTTAAGCTGTTTCCATGATTCACACAATCACGTTGGCCTGTGAGATTATCTTGCTTGGTTTCTGACACCACTGATGCATGCAATTAACTTCCAGTAGGCTTTGAGGAATATTCAATTGATACATATAACTGGAATTCTATTCTCTGAACTTTTAATAAATTGATAATGAGATGTTAGGCAGTGAGCTTTCATATCTTCATATTGTAGCATCAACAGCTAAATTCATCTTTTGGAAACCTCCAGCTTTCAGTATTTGATCAGCATGTTCTCTCCAGACTTGCTGGTACCAATTCCTATCTGTCTGGTTAACCATAACGCCTGTCCAGAGTCAAGGCGTCTACAGACCAATTCATAACAAGAAACAACTTGAGGGCCTTTCCTCATCAACAAATAACAGTTTTTTTGTATTTCTTTAATAAACAAGCTGCTGCTGACAGTCTGAAGCTGGACTTCAGCTCTCAGCGCTCAGTTCATAGTTCACAGCATCAAATTGAAATTGATTTTAAAAAAAAATGAAATATCAGCAAGGGTTCTAACATTAATAATAATTATTTTCTGAACTGGGTTCTGATAAAAAGTTAAGCCATACCCCATTCGCAAAGCATGATTTTCTCAATTCCTCTGCTCATATACATGAAACTGCAAATACTTCATTGGTGCAAAAAGAATGATAAATATCCATTTAGGGCTAAAGAAATGAATGATTAAAGTAATTAGGGAACAAATTCATTGCTGTCAGTCAATAACCATAATTGCGTGCAGCACTCAAATATGAATCTGAAATTATTTGTACTCCATATCCTCCAAACATGACTCTTCTCTTTTCCATGACCACAACCATTTGTGAATTTTATAAAACCCAGTGACTATGTATTTACAAACTTAAATCAAAAACTCCCGAGGTGCTGTATCTGCTTGCTTGGCTCTTAACAAGGAGAGTGGTAGGGAATCTATCACAAGTGGGTGTAAGCGATTCCTACCATGGTTCTGCCAATATATACCAATGGCCTCTTACTTTAAGGTGTTTATGAAGACAACGGAAGTAGCAATTATATGACCAAATGATCAAAATTAACACCAGCTAACACATTTTAAACAGTTAGACATGTCAGTCTGGAAAACAGTAGGACAGGAGGGACTATCTTTCTGTTAAGAAGAATAGCCTGAACAGCCAGTTAACGTAAACAGAGAGGGAGAAGGGCTTACTTGTCTTCACTTGCAAAGGTCTCAAACTCATCCTCCCAAACTTTCCTGTCCCTCTGTGCTTCCTACTCACTCACTGGGGACACCTAATCAGGTCGCCTGTCCCTGAATCACCACTACCTATTCTTCCATTCACTTTAATCTTATTGAATCCTCCTTTTATGTAGTTGCAGGAAAGCACATCTTGCAACACTGAGGTTCAAGAGGATAGACTAGCAGCAGTGGGTGGACATTAGACTTTCCTGCAATGACAAAAACATGCTGGTGTTGTCTGTAGAAGAAGGCAACTACTCATGTGAGTCTGCAGAGACTTCAATTACCAACCAACCAACTGAGTTGCATCATGATGCAATGCAATACACCAACTCATTTGCTACTTCATCATTATCTGGAACAAACTTTTAATCCTTTTAAACAACTAATTCCTTCCCATGCCCTTTGAGGGTACTAGTAGGACCCAGCAAATCACCACCAAAGAGTAGCCAGCACCGTCAACCCTCAGCTTCAGTTCCACCTGTGAGAAAGAAGCCACTGAACTCTTAAAAGGAGGCTATACTTTCATCTGCATCTTCTACTAGCCCAGATAATTTGACCTTAGTGGGTTAGCTTTCTAGATTGCATTTAGAAGTGCAATCTGGTGAAGCATTGCTGGCATGTCCCTGGTCACTGGCATTCAGAGATCTGATGGAGACCAGGCACCTGCTCAGCTCCAAGCAGAAGACTATGCCATGGTTTCAACCATTAGTAACTGTGTCAAAATGATGGCAGAGGTTCGGTAGCATCAGGCAGATTTGTCAGTGCTAGTGGTAACCTGGACCAAAGGATGGATAAGTCAACCAATGTTAATCGTAACAACCTAGTTCCAGAATATGCTCCTGCCTGGGTCTGTGGACAAGTAAGCATTAGCTATGGCGACCCAGGTTGGGCACATTCACTGTCTGATAGATGTGCGCATGCATCTGCACACCATCACACGAGCTGCTGGTGCTCTGAGATGAAAGGAATGAGGAATAGAGGATCTTTGACCTCACTCCAGGACCCCTCCCTTTTAGAGAAACAGTGGTATCTTTGAGATTCAAGAGATTTCCTGCCTGTTTACTTTCCTGTCTCTGATGCTGAAACCTGCTGAGGTCCAAAATGACAAAGATGCTCCTGCATCTGGACAGGACACTTTCAACAGGCCTTGACTCTTTAAGCCCAGATGCTCCCAGGATGACAAACCAAATCTTCCGGGACAGCAGAGTCTATTTCATAGCAGGTTCCCTCCCACACCATCCATGTAAATCAGGATTGTACTTTGTTGTAGTGAGAGGGAAAGTAAGATTTTAAAACCTACAGAGGTGCCACAGGTGTCCCTGTATCATAAGTCATCCTGCTCTTTTATAAATATATTTTAGTTACACTTTTAAGATGTCTGTTTATACCAGTTAGATCGAGTGAAGTTGCATCCATTTGAAATACGAGCAACTTCTTCAGATACTCCAAGGATGAAATAAACTGTAATTGTCAAGTATTACTCATCTCTCACAAGCAACCAACTCATTGACTGCAGATAACCTCACACCTCATGGATCCTTGATCCATCACGTTGTTGCCTTCTGCATCGGGATCACATTTTAATGTGGACAACACTGAGGCTACAACCAATGTGCAGATATTGTAGTAGTCAAGAGTGTGGTGCTGGAAAAGCACAGCAGGTTCAGCAGCATCTGAGGAGCAAAGGGCTTTTGCCTGAAATGTCTATTTACCTGCTCCTCAGATGCTGCCGGATCTGCTGTGCTTTTCCAGCATGACAGTCTCGACTCTAATCTCCAGCATCTGCAGTCCTCACTTTCGCCTAGATATCGTGGTTGGCCTGCCTGGCATACATCATCCATCTACATTTATATCTTGCCTGTGATTGAGAGAATCATTAATGATTGCACACGAGTTTGCAGTAATTCTATCTTTCAGTTTTACAAGGGAGAGCATTGCCTTTCAAGGCTGAAAGGTGTACAGTGGGAAATTCATATACCCACTCTCTCATAATGTGATGAGGAAAACTGGAATAAGTGCTGCCTCGGTCATGTTAAACATTGTCTTACTGAACACTCAGGCATTTTAGTGTAATTTAACAGTCTACATGATCTCTGAAATGAGTGAAAGGACAGATGAGTGAAAAGAAGTATTTCAAAACTGCCGTCAACTTGCTGCCAATCATGAGGTTGTGCCACATGTTCTCTCTGATATCACGTGGTAATTAAGACTAAAAACCATCTAATCTCAGCGCTGCACTACTTAAAGCACTGCCTGCTGACTCCTTTTTTTCTGAACAGAGAGAGATTTTTGTACTCACTCATAGGATGTGGGCATTGCCGACTGGACCAACACTTACTGCCTGTCCTGAACTGCCCTTGAGAAGGGGGTGATAAGCTGCCTTCTTGAACTGCTGCAGGGAGACAATACTGTTGGGGAGGGAATTCCAGGATTTTGACCCAGCAACACTGAAGGAATGGCAATATATTTCCAAATTGGGATGGTGAGTGGTTCGGCAGGGAACTTGCAGGTGTGTTCCCAGGTATCTGCTACCCTTGTCCTTCTAAATGGTAGTGGTCATGGGTTTGAAAAATGGTGAAGGAGCCTTGGTCAATTTCTACAGTGCACCTTGTAGATGATACATGCTACTAATACTGAGAGCTGGTGGTGTTTGTGCACATGATGCTGATCAAATGGGTTGTTTTGTTATGAATTGTGTCAAGCTTCTTGAGTATTGTTGGAGTTGCACTCATCCAGGAAAGAGGGGAATATTCTATTACTCTCCTGACTTCTGCTTTGGAGATGGTAGACAAGCTGTGTGGTGTCAGGAGGTGAGTTACTCACTGCAGTATTCTGAGCCTCTTACCTATTCTGGTAGGCACTGTGTTTATGTGACGAGTCCCGTTCAGTTTTCGGTCAATGGTAACCATCAGATTGTTGATAGTGTGTGAATTCAGTGATGGTAACACCATTATTTAACAGTGGGCAATAGTCAGATTGTCTCTTATTGATTATTTTCATTGCCTGGCATTTGTGTGGCATAGGTGTTACTTGCTGCTTGTCTGCTGAATATTGCCCAGCTCTTGCAAGTATTTGGACATAGACTGCTTCAGTATCTGGGGTTTTTGTGAGTGATGTTGAATGTTGTGCAATTATTGGCAAACAAAGCCACTTCTGTGCTTAAGATGGTGGGAAAGTCGTTGATGAAGCAGCTGAAGGTATTTGGGCTGAGGTCTTTGTTAGCCTGGCAGAATGTCACAAATGGTGTGCCATAGTTATTGGTGTTGAGGCTTCAATCCTTCACAATTTATATGAGCGATTTGCTGAAGGGATCAAAAGTATGGTAGCCAAAGTTGCAGATGATGTAGAGATAGGCAGTAAAATGAGTTGTGAAGAAGATGTGAGCTTACAAAAAGAGATAAGCTAAATGAGTGGGCAAAGGAGTACAATGTAGGGAAGTGAGAAATTCAGAAAAAAAAATTTAAAAAAACTTTTCAGCTTAATGGTGAGAAGTTGCAGAGTTCTGAGAGGCAGAGAGGTCTGGGTGTCCTAGTGCATGAATCATAGAATTTAGTGCAGGTACAGTAAGCAATCAGTAAAGCTCATGGAATTTTATGGTCTATTATGAGAACAAGTGAATGCAAGAGTAGGGAGATTATGCTTCAGTTATATAGGACATTGGTGAGAACGCACCTGAAGTACGTTGTACAGTGCTGGTCACTGCACTTATGGAAGGATGCTAATCTGTTGGAAGCAGTTCAGAGAAGGTTTACAAGACGAATACCTGGAATGAACAGATTGCTTTATGAGGAAAGGTTAGCCGAGCGAGTTTAGAAGGTGGCTTGATTGAAATGTATAAGATTCTGTGGGGAGTTGATCCACCACCATTCACAACTGGATGTGGCAGGATTGCACAGTTAAGGACTGTTCCTTTTGTCAGAGAATCTAGAATGAGGGTTCATTGTTTTAAAAATAAGAGTGCCCCCATTTAAAACAGAGAAAAATAAGTATTTTTACTGTAAAAAGGCTGGGTGTCTTTGGAATTCTTTTTCTCAAAATGCAATGGCTGTAGAAAATTAAAATATTTTTAAGGCAGAGTGTAGTGATTGGAATGAGATTGGTCAGTGGATCGCATGGAGTAGGAGATTCCTGACTGGAGCTGTTAACCTGGGCCAATCTGGGAGCCCTGGTTGACAGAGATAAACAGGAGTTTGAGACTCTTCACTCTAGGGACTGGCTATGAGCTAGCTGGTCAGAGTACTTGCAATGTGCATGTATAAATAAAGGTGATTTGGTGATACGATACCACCTCTGTGCAATTATTTCAGAGGTAACTAGATTCTTGATTAGCAAGGGGTTAAAAGATTATCGGGGATATACAGGAAATTAGTGTTAAGGAAAAAATCAGATCAGCCATGATCTTATGAATAGTGAGGTAGGCTCAAAGGGCCAAGTTTTCTTGTAACAGGTAAAAACATAAATTGCTGGAGAAACTCGGCAAGTCTGGAAAAAAATTAACTTTTTAAGTCCATTCACCTCCTTGTCTACTGTTGTTCCCTGTTCACATATTGTATAACAGCCTCCTGAGGAATTTCTGCTGAGATGTCCTAGAGCTGAGAATACTGACCTCCAACAACTACAACTATCTTTCTGTCTGCCAGGTATAATTCCAACTTGTGCAGATTTTTCCGCTGATTCCATGGAGTCCAGTTTTGCTAGTACTTCTTGATGTTATACTCTGTTAAATAAGCCATGGCGTCAAGAGCAATCAGTTTCACCTCACCTCTAAAATTAAATGTTTTAATCCATGTTTGAACTAAGGTTGTTATGAGGTCAGACATTGAGCGGCCTTGACAGAACCGAAACCTTGAGATGGTTGTTGCTGTGTAGGTGACACCTTCCATCACTTCGATGATTGAGATTAGACTGATGGAGCAGTAGCTCCTGCCTTTTGTGTCCAGGGCATACCTGGGTAATTTTCCATATTGTTAGGTAGATGCCACAGTTGTGTTGTACTTGAAAAGCTTTGGCAGGGGTTCTGGAGCACAAGTCTTTAGTACTGTTGGCAGCATGTTGTCTGAGTCCACAGCCTTTATAGTATCCAGTGCCTCCAACCGTTTTCTTGATAGCATGGGAAATGAATCAAATTGACTGATGCCTGGCATCTGTGATGCTGGGAATCTCTGGAGGAAGCAGGAATAGTTCATCTACGAAACACATCTGGCTGAGGATTGTTGCAAATGCTTCATATTCTGTTTTGCATTGATATGCATCATTGAGGATGGGAAATTTGTGGAGCAGCCTTCTTCTGTGATTTGTTTAATTATCCACCACCATTCACAACTGGATGTGGCAGGATTGCACAGTTAAGATTTGATCTGTTGATTGTGGGATTACTTAGTTCTATCTGTCACTTGCTACTTAAGATGTTTGGCAAGCAAGTGATCCTGTTTTGTAGCTTTGGTGAAATGCAGATACTTTAAGTTGGCATCCGTTGAAAATACCACGTACATTTATTATGAGTCTTGCTCAAGGCAGTGGAATATTCCACCCATTATGTTTTCTTTTGATTTTAAATTTACCTAAAAGCCTATGTCATGTTCTGTTACTGAGAATTACAGCATTCAAAATATTAAGGCACTCCATGTAAAATGTATTTTATTCAGGACAACCAAAAAGTCATTAGAAGGAGGAAAGTTATCGCAGCACATGTCTCTCCATTCTTAGCATTTGTAATGTTGGTCCATTACTAGCATTCATGGGCAGAAGTTTAACCAGGTTCCAAATGTGAAAGGACACAGTAATGTCTCAAAAAAACTGAAAGAGCTGCGGTGTTGAAAATCTGAAAGAAAAGTAAAAATTTCTTGAAAATCTCAGGTCAGGCAGCATCTGAGAAGAGAAATCAGACTTAATGTTTCAGATACAGTGACCCTTCAGAATAGTAATGTCTCATCTTTTTTAGGTAACATTTTTATTCCACTTATCAAATAGAATATTTTTTCTGACATTGTAAATTTTATAATTATAATAATAGTAAAGTAATTAGAAATGGTAAATAACCTTAAATAATCTGGACATTTGCAGCTTGACAAAAAGATTATTTGTGTAAATTGTTAATTCAGAGTGAATTTCTTAAATTCCAAAAAGCAATTGAATGATTTAAATGTTCTGCAGAATATTGTATAATCATATATTACTAATGAATATATTTGAATGCACATTATAGTTACTTTTCCATATGCATTCTATGGAAAATATCAATGAAATGACAGGCACTCTATAAAATTATATAATTCCAATGGGTTTCTTTTAGTTCAACTGTCAGATTGCGTCAGATTTTTAAGATGCAATAACTGCCATGTTAATTAAATAGTAATTGTGGCTTTGTGAACAACTAACTGCAATTTTGTGACTTGCTATGTCCTACATTGGTGTTTGTATCCTTGACAACCATCTATAAAAGGCATTCTAAGAAGCAGCAATTGTAAAGGTTGTGCCGTTACATGAATTATAATTATAGATTCATGATAAATAAGTGAATTCCTGCAGTGCTGATATAATTGAAAAGTGCAGAATGAATTGGAAAGAATAAGATCATCTGAAGTTGTATTTGAAACCTAATCTGTTGGATTATTATTATTGGTTATTAATACAACCATTCGGATATCTCTCAATTAACATTGCAATCACTGTCAATAGCAAATATAATTTTCCTGTAGTGGCATTTATCCTAATTTGTTCCAATAAAAAGAGTTGTATTACTCTGTACAAATGCCTTCTCAAATGTACTTAATTTTTGCTGCTCCAGAGGCAGTTATATTTGTATATGTCTTTTTAAAATTGTTTTTGATGCTCTTGATGTACTCTGTCAAAGACGACTCTGTGTACTGTTACTTATCTTTGACTGTTGCCAACAAAACAATGGTCGTCTTAGCTCATGGTTGGTTCTCAAACTGCACTCCATGATTACTACTTAGATATACAGTAGCACCTCGACATATGAACGACCCCGTTCACGTACAACTCGGTTTACGAACAGGATTGTACATAAAATTTTGCTTCAACGTACGTACAAAATTCAAGGTACGAACAAAGGTAAGAATGCAAAAAGCCCGTGTGCGCCCACGTGGTTTAATTGTTCTGCTTTGCTGCGCGCTTGTTGAACACAAAAACTCTCTGGCCCCGCGTGATCTCATTCAGTTCATCTTTGGCGGGTGCACTGTGAACAGCCGTCCAAGCATTCTTACGCTATCCGAACAATGGGAAAAATTGATTCAGTTCGCGAACTTTTCGGTTCGCGAACCGGGTCCCAGAACGGATTAAGTTCGTAAGTCGAGGCGCTACTGTATGTTAAACAGTTTCTCCAATGGAGAGGGAAGGGACTTGGGGGAGAAAGAGAAGTACAGGTCATTCAGTTATAACGTGTTTCATCAACAAGAATTCGCTGAAACACAATTGATGAATTGGGGATGCTGTGTCTACGTCGCAAACATTTAAAACATGTCAGCTGTAATGCAGTTATAGCACCAACACTTTAAGCGCTGTTTCTAAAATGTGACTTTTTTTTATAAATGCGGGTTGCACAAGGATGCAACCGTCACATTATAGAAGAACTAACTGACTGTATGAACAAAAAAAGGCCAGCTTTCTATGTTGTATGAACTAAAGGTAATTCATGTTAATCTTCTTATAAGATCATAAGATATGAGAGCAGAATATTAGACTATATGGTTTTTGTGATAGACTGGGCTATATTAACAACTTTATGTTGCGTCTGGGTGGAACACTTGCTATATCAAGCTGTGATGCATCCAGATAGGAAGCTTTCTATGGTGCAACTGTATAAAAAAAAAGAATCATTGCGGACGTGCCAAATTTCCATAGCCTTATGAGGAGATAGAGGCATAGATATGCTTTCTTGACTATAGCATCAATGTAGATGGATCAGGTTAGATTAGTGATATTTATTCCTAGGAACTTGAAACTCTGCTTCCTAAAATCAATGACTTGCACCTTCATTTTGCTGACATTGAGGGAGGATTGTTGTCTTTACACTTTGCCACTAAGCTGTCTATCCTTTTGTGCATTTTGTCTTGTCATTGTTTGAGATCTGCTTATTCCCTGCTTTTATCAGACTTATGAGTGGACCTCACATATATTAGAGTTGATCTTTCCCTGCACATTCTCTGTAGCTGTAACACTATATTCTGCACTTTGTTCTATTGTGTTGATGTACTTGTGTGAGGTATTTGTCTGGTTAGTGCACAAAACAATACTTTTCACTTCCGGTACATGTGACAATAATAAATCAAATCAAATCATTGAGCCTGCACCATTATTCAATCATGGCTAATGCATTTCTCAACCCATTCTCCTGCCTTCTCCTAGTAACCTTTGATCCCCATACTAATCAAGAACCTATCCATCTCTGTGTTAAAGGTGCTCAATGACTTGGTTTCCCCAACTTTTTGTGGCAGTGAGTTCCACAGATTCAACACCCTGTGGCTGAAGAAATTCCTTGTCATCTCCATTCTAAAGGATCCTCCTTTCAATCTGAAGCTGTGACCTTGGTCCTAGTCACTCCGAATAGTGGAGGCATCTTCTCCACATCAATGCTATCCAGACCTTTCAATATTCTGTAAGTTTTAATGAGATTCCCCCTTCCTTCTAACTCCATTGAGTACAGATGCAGAGTCCTCAACCACTCCTCATATGAAAAACGCATCATTCCCAGCATCATTCTTGTAAACCAAGTTTTCACATCCTGCCTTAGATACAGCACCCAAACTGTTCAAAATATTCTAAATGTAGTCTTACCAGAGCCTTATACAGCCTCAGCAGTACATCTTGCTATTGTATTCTAGTCCTCTTGAAATGAATGTGAACATTGCATTTGCCTTCCTAACTGCCATTTAAACCTGCATATTAACATTAAAAGAATTCTGAACTAAAACGTTTAAGTCTCCTTGTACTTCAGATTTCCAAAGCCTTTCCCCATTTAAGAAATAGTCTATGCCTTTATTCTTTCTGCCAAAGTGCATAACCACACACTTTTCCACATTGTTTCATTTGCTATTTCTTTGCCTACTCTCCTAGCCTGTCCAAGTCCTTCTGCAGTCTCCCCACTTCCTCAACACTACCTGTCTCTTCATCTATCTTTGTGCGATCTGCAAACTTAGCAACAATGCCCAGTTCATTTGTCCACATGGCAAATGTGCAAGGTATGAAAGGGCTCAAATGGTAATTAGTTGCTAATGTAATAAAAGGGTCTGTCGTGCTGTATGACTCTATATCTTGTTAATTATAAGAGACTCTTCTTGTTGGACCGTGAAGTAGTTTTCCTTGAATGAAAATAAAATATGGTGGATGCTGGAAATATCAAATAAAAACAGAAAATGCTGGAGAAATGCAGTAGATCTGGCAGCATCTGTGGGAATAGAAACAAGTTAACATGTCAAATTGAATATAACTCTTCTTCAGTGGTTTTCCTCTGCCACAATAAACCAAGCAGTCTTGGTAGTTTTCTGCAATTGAAGATGATTTTTGCAACAACCTTCATGAATAATAGCTCATAATGTAAAACACAGGCATGCCTGTAGAACACTGGATACCTTGGTTGTCAAGATTTTCAGCAGTGACCCTTACAGTTGCTATCTGCAAGTATGGAAATGGGACGTCAGTTTCTGCTAGGATATTTGTGTACATTCAACTGAATTAAGGTCATGACCAAGATTCATTGTAATGCCTGTACAAGAAGGCAGCAAGATCTTGGTGGCAATTGGCTGACTACAGCTCAGTAAGAGAGTTCATAACTCCGTGGTACCATAAACTTTGAGGTGACAATGACTATGGTTGCATGTGGGGAGAATAAAACGGCACCTCCATGAATAAGGCAAGTTGACCATATTATTTCCGTGCTGGGGCAAATCAAGCAAGTGTATCCCTCCAGCAGGAATTGGCCATGGTTTCTCGACCCTGTTCTGGGCATATGGCTTGCAGCAATCACATTTTCCTGGGAAGCACTTTGGGGGCCATCTCTATGAGGTTGAATTTCAGTTACACAGGAATATAGTCAAATTGGTCTCTTAATTAATTTGGTTGCCTATCTCTAGTTTAGACAAGCAGGAGACTTTGGATTCCAGCATCTGCAGTTTTTTTAAATCTCCAGTTGGCAGTAAACTATACTGTTGTTGCTGTCTCTAGGATTATCCCTTAATGGTGTAACATTCAGCTTTCCTCCAGATAACTTTTGCTGTCATTTTCTAATTCTGATTTCTAGCAACATCAATAGTATCAGTCAGCTGACTATCCTGAGTTAGATTATAAATTTAGTCTTAAAACTAGAGATTTATTTTATTATGAGACTGTGTGCCCATAAGGAAACTAATTGGTATCCATTCACACTCATTGGATAATTATTTTTATTGTTATTTTAAGTTTATAGATAAGTCATTCAGTTTTACAAAGTATACTCATTCATGCTTTTGTTACTGCTTCTCTATTCCAACATATTTCTGGCTGGTCTCCCAAATTCTATCCTTTCTAAAATTATGATGTCTTCTATTCATGTCTTAACTTGTTCCAAATCCTGTTATCCCATATACTTTCTGATGTATATTGGCTTTTGATCAATCAAGGTTTTTGTTTTAGAATTCTCAAACTTCTTTTCAAACAGTTTCAGATCCTTTTGCCTCACTATCTGTAATTTTATCCAGCTGCACACCCACCTAGATATCTATACATCTCCAATTTTGGCTTATTCAATTTTAATCACTGTATAGTGGGGAAAGAACAGACTTTCAAGGGGCAAGAATGGAGCTGAGCAAATAAACTGGAGTCTGAGGTTGGTGGGAAAAATAGTACATGAACAACTGAAGAGGAGATGGTTCAGACACAAATCAAAATATACTTCCTTAAAAGGCCAAGGTATGACAAAGAAATTCAGATGAAAAAAGGCGATAGAAGTTAATAAAAAGAAGAAGCAGTATACTTGTGACAGGAGTCATGTAGAAAATATTATTGAACACCTAACTGAATGCACAATGTTCAGAGGGGAGTGAAGAAGCAAATAAGAACAGTAAAGTGGGATTCTGAGAAAGTCAGGCAGAAACATAAAATGGAGTCTTCAAGTCTTCTACAGATGCAAAAATAGTAAATTGCTGATAACAGGAGGATCAGAGGAGTGCACCGGAAATTGAGCCCCACTACTTTGTGGGCTGTAAAAAATATTAAAATATATGACTTAATCGCAAAGATTGCCAATTTGTTTTACCTCATTGTTTTTATTCAGGATAAAAGAGACTCTTTGAAAAATGCAAAAAAAACCTTGTTTATTTGAAACAAACTTATTATTTAGGCAATTGGTAAAACTGGTCATCAACAAGGCTGCTGTGCAGTTTTAAACTATATCCCACTTAATCCTAACACACGCACATCCACACACACGACAATTCTGCTGAGTATTATAGGTGGGAAAATGTTAAGGGAAAAAAGCACCCTTGTCAATCAAGAATCCAAACTAAAAGAGTGGAAGGAGTTATCTTCTCATATTTTCTTCAGTCTTCTGTCAAAGATGTCAAGTTGATGTCAGCCACAGAGTGATGGAAGAACCTCAGTTCCACCATTTGAAAATTTGTCAGACTTAGAGCTTGGACTGAGTTAACAAATCAGCTTTCAGAGTTTGAGGACATCAGAAATACTGATTTTTATTTTGAACTTTCTCTGATATTCTAGATCCAAGCAGAGGTCTTTTCAACTGGCTTTCTTTGAAGGCTCAGCTTTCTCTTATTGAGAGAGAAAGAGAGGGAGATTTTTTTTCTGTGGCGGTTTTCTATGAAATGCCAAAACTCCCAAATCTGTGGCAAAACAAAAACCAAGAATTTAGAAGTTATTGCGAGATGACAGGAACAACATATGATCCTAGAGTTTCCCTTTAAGTGCACTTGCCAAGAATGTAAGAGCTATAAAACCAATGTTTGAAATCTCTTTTTGGAAGATTTGGATTTTTTCCTTTTCCCAAATCCTTTGCTTTTCCAGTAAACAGTAAACAGCAAATAACCCATAATTTTGTTTGAACATGAATTTTTTTCCTAAGAAGTCACATGTTAAATTCTGTTTTAACCCAGTAGTGTCCAAAACGTTCAATGTTCCAGTTGTCATCATTCATAAATACTTATGTGCTAACACCAGTTAGGGACTGAAAAGGGATTTGACCAAGAAGGCAAATACCAAATGACTATTTTGCACATTTGTTAACGAAGGAAATAAATGTTACTCAGTCCTTGGTGACAGAGCAAGTAACTCAATTACTAGAAGCATTCAAAATTGACAAATTGCTGGAGCAGATAAGCAGGTGGCAGATGAAGTTCACTACAAGAAGTTTTAAGTGTTGCATTTTGGTAGGAAACAAAAGCATGGAGAGGGAGTATTAAACAAAGGGAACTACTCTAATGTATGGAGGGACTCAGAAGCACATGTCCATAAGTGATTAAAGATGACAGGGTAGGTGGATATCATGACCAATAAAGCATATAATATCCTATCTTTTATTGAAGGTACCATTTAGTACAAGAGCAGGGAGGATATAGAGTAAGCACGGGAGAGATTTATGAGAATAATTCCAAGGATGAGATGCTTGAGTTCTGAAAATTGACTGGAGAAGCTGGCACTATTTCCTTGGAGAAAAGATTAAAGAGGTGATTTTATTGATGTTTTCAAACCCATGAGAGGTCTGCACACATGGAGAAACTGTTCCAACTCGTAAAAGAATCAAGAACAAGAGGGTATGAATTCAAAGTAATTTGTGAAAGAAATAGATGTGATGCAAGAAAAATCTTTTTTCACGGGGCAAGTGATTGAACTTGGAATATGCACCTGAAGATGTGGAAGCAAATTCATTTGAGGTATTCAAGATGGCTTTAGATGACTATTTGAGTAGAACGATTATTTAATTAGATAAGTAGAATTAATGTGCAGGGTTATGGGGAAAGAGTGGGAGAATAGCACTATTTATGATCTTCCAGTGCAGACATGAGAGCTGAATAGCAATTTTCTGCACTGAAACAATTCTGTGATTGTGTGAGTCTGTAATTTGTTTGATGTTTGCAAGAAAAAATATTCAAATTCATCATTTCATTATTACATTCTTCTATTTTTTTTTCCTTTTCTATATTTCCATTAATACTGTTTCATTTTTACCCCATCCTTTAACATACATCGTTTCCATCTTGAGTAGAATGTGAACAATATTTCTCTCCTCCTGCATATTTAAATACTGGTTATGCAATATTGATTCAGATTAGTTTGCTCCTCTAAAGTTTTCCCCTTCATTTGTGGAATGTTGCCAACTGCACACGTTTATCATCCTCCGGTTATTATTCCGTATTGAAAGTGGGAACAGCTCTAATATATTGTTTGTTTGAAATTTAGAAACCCAGGTAAGAGTGACCACTGCACAGTTCTTGTGGAGATGAAATCCTCCCTTCAGATTGAGAATACCTTGCATCATGTTGTGTGGCACTATTCCATATTCAATGGGACAGAATTCAAACAAATCTAGCAGCACAAGACTGGGCATTTATGAGGTGCTATGGGCCATCAGAACTGTACTTCACAATCTGCAACTTCATGTTGGCATAATCCTCATTCAACCATTACCATCAAGCCAGGGGATCAGCCCTGATTCAATGGAGAGTACAGGAGGACATAGCAAGAGAAGCACCAGGCTAAAAAGCAATCCCACAACCAACAGATCAGATCTAAGCTCTGTAGTCCTGCCAGATCCAGTCATGAATGGTGTTAGGCAATTAAACAATTCACTGGAGGAAACTCCACAAACATCCCTATCCTCAATGATAGAAGAGACCAGCTCGTCAGTGCAAAAGATAAGGCTGAAGCATTTGCAGTAATCTTCAACCAGGAGTACTGAATAGATGATCCAATGGTCCCTAGACCGGTGCCAGTCTTCAGGCAATTCTATTCAGTCCATGTGATTCAAAGAACAGTTGGAGGTATTGGATACAGTAAAGGCTGTGGATCCTGACTACATTCCGGCAATAGTACTGAAGACTTACTTGTAGCTCCGTTACTTGTAGCTCCTCTAGCCAAGCTATTCCAGCCAGTGTGCTTACAACACTGGCATCTACCTGACAATATTGAAAATTGTCCAGATATATCTTGCACAGAAAATGTAGGACAAATCCAACCCAGCCAATTAACACTCCATGAGTCTACTTAAGATCATATGTAAAGTGGTGGAAGATGTCATCAACAGTGCTATCAAGTAGTACCTGCTCAGTGACACCCAGTTTGGGTTCTGCTAAGACCATTCAGCTCCTGACTTTATTATATAGCCTTCCTTCAAAAATGGACAAAAGAGCTAAATTCCAGAGGTGAGGTGAGACTGTCTATCCTAGTGGTCGAGGCCAACTCTAACTGAGAAGCCTTGGCAAAACTGGAATCAGGGCAAACTCATTGTTGTTGGATTCAAAACTGGCACATAAGATGTTTATGGTTGTTGGAGTCGGTTAACTCCGTTCTAGGACATCTCTGCAGGAGTTCCTCAGGGTAATGTCCTTATGCCCAATAGCCTTCCACTGCTTTATCAACGACTTTCCCTCCATCATAAGGTTAGAAATGGAGATGTCCGCTGACGTATGCATGATGTTTAACACCATTTGCGGTGAATCAGATACTCAAGTAGTCCATGTTCAAATGAAGTAAGATCTGGACAATATCCAGGCTTGGGCTGAGAATCCATCAGGGATTCTTTTCTAAAGTGTTAAAAGAAAAATGAGGCTAGTCTTGATCTTAGTTGGTACTTGATCAAGACTTTATAAATGTTCAGCTTAATTTCCCTACTTTTGTATTTAATACTTACAATCATGAAGCCCAAGATTCCTGATTTTTGCTGAATACTCTCTTTTCCTTTCACTTTTAAGGATCTATACACATGAAACTTCAAGTTGCTTAACCCCTGCCAACTCATAAATGTGTGTATGTTAATATATTTATTTTAAAATTATATAATATACATATTACGTTGCATGCAAGCGAAGACTAAACTTGCCATAGAAGTCTGTCTCTTGTCATAGAGTCATAGAGATGTACAGCACAGAAACAAACCCTTCGGTCCAACCCATCCATGCCGACCAGATATCCCAACCCAATCTAGTCCCACCTGTCAGCACCCAACCCATATCCCTCCAAACTCTTCCTATTCATATACCCATCCAAATGCCTCTTAAATGTTGCAATTGTACCAACTTCCACCACTTCCTCTGGCAACTCATTGTGTTTACCATTAAGTCCTGTCCAGATTTGCCTTTCCAAAATGCAGCACCTCACATTTATCTAAATTGACCTCCATCTGCCACTCCTCAGCCTACTGGCTCATCTGATTAAGATCCCGTTGTACCCAAAGGTAACCTCCTTTGCTATCCACTACACCTCCAGTTTTGGTGTCATCTGCAAACTTACTTAACCGATTCTCCTATGTTCATATCCAAATCATTTAGATAAATGACAAAGAGCAGGGGACCCAGCACCAATCCTTCTGGCACACCACTGGTCACAGGCCTTCAGTCTGAAAAGCAACCTCCATCACCACTCTCTGTCTCCTACCTTCCAGCCAGTTCCGATTCCAAATAGCCACTTCTCCCTGTATTCTGTGTGATCTAACCTTGTGAATTTTGTCGAATGCCTTATTGAAGTCCATATACATCACGTCCACCACTCTGCCCTCATCAATCCTCTTCAATACTTCAACAAACTCAATCAAGTTAGTGAGACACGATTTCCCAAGCACGAAGTCATGTTGACTATCCCTAATCAGTCAAATGTATCTGCTGCCCTTTTCCTCCTAGATGTTAGAGATTCTGAGTTTGGAGAGTGCTCTATCACAGAAACTTAATCTAAGTGTAATTAAATACTTTGGCAGCAGGTGTTGAGACAGTTGTTTTAAATGGCAGAAATGGCAGTCAGTTTTGTTACTCTGGGATAACTAGTGCAGAGTACCATGTAGACATGGTGGTAGACATGGGAAAAGCACAGCCACATTTAGGAATGGCTTGATGCTACAATGCTGTGATCATAGAAAGTAAACCAAGAAAAACAAGTAGGGGACCATAAAGGCCAAAACAAAGCAGCAGTGACCAATCATGAATTTACACTGTTCCATGGACAATGGAAGACAAATGGACAATCTTCAGAGATGACAAAATGAGACTACTGGCCAGAGAGGAGATGGTGAACCAAATGTCAAAGAAATAGATAGCCTTATGAGCCAATAGTCAGCTGAATAAGGCAAACAGGGTCAAATGAGGAAACAGTAGTAGAACAGTGAGAGTGAGACATCACACTTATAAAACATAATTTCCAGTGCCAGTGACAATGCCTGACATCAAATAACTAAATGGAAAAAGCGGAATTTGTGTGGAGCCGCAGAAAATGGGGGATATACATCAGTATTTACGGTGGAAAAGGATATGTAAGATATAGTCTGTAGGGAATTAGATGGTGACACTTTGCAAAATGTCCAGATTACAGATGAGGAAGTGTTGGATGTCTTCAAACGCATAAGGTGGATAAATGCCCAGGACCTGATCAGGTATACCCTAGAACTCTGTGGGAAGTTAGAGAAGTGATTGCTGGGCCTCTTGCTGAAATATTTGTATCATCAATAGTCACAGGTGAGGTGCCCGAAGATTGGAGGTTGGCTAACGTGGTGCCACTGTTTAAGAAGGGTGGTTAGGACAAGCCAGGGAACTATAGACCAGTGAGCCTGACGTCGGTGGTGGGCAAGTTGTTGGAGGGAACCCTGAGGGACAGGATGTACATGTATTTGGAAAGGCAAGGATGATTAGGGATGGTCAACATGGCCTTATGCATGGGAAATCATGTCTCACAAACTTGATTGAGTTTTTTGAAGAAGTAACAAAGAAGATTGATGAGGGAAGAGCGGTAGATGTTATCTATATGGACTTCAGTAAGGCGTTCGACAAGGTTTCCCATGGGAGACTGGTTCACAAGGTTAGATCTAACGGAATACAGGGAGAACTAGCCATTTGGATACAGAACTGGCTCGAGGGTAGTGGTGGAGGGTTGATTTTCAGACTGGAGGCCTGTGACCAGTGGAGTGCCACAAGGATCGGTGCTGGGTTCTCTGCTTTTTGTCATTTACATAAATGATTTGGATGCGAGCGTAAGAGGTACAGTTAGTAAGTTTGCAGATGACACCAAAATTGGAGGTGTAGTAGACAGTGATGAAGATTACCTCAGATTACAACAGGATCTGGACCAGATGGGCCAATGGGCTGAGAAGTGGCAGAGGGAGTTTAATTTAGATAAATGAGAGGTGCTGCATTTTGGGAAAGCAAATCTTAGCAGGACTTATACACTTAATGATAAGGTCCTAGGGAGTGTTGCTGAACAAAGAGACCTTGGAGTGCAGGTTCATAGCTCCTTGAAAGTGGAGTCGCAGGTAGATAGGAATGCTGAACTTCCTTAACCTGAAGAAGAACTGGCATTGGTGTGTTTTCTTGACTGTAGCATTGATGTGGATGCACCAATTCCTGACATTCTGTTTTATTGTTATGCTATTTATGTTTAGTTCCCCTTCCTTAAGTCCAGAAGAGCCTAATAAATGGGAGCTGGAGTTGGCTATTCAGTCCCTCAGGCCTGCTCTGCCATTCAGTAGGATCATAGCTAATCTGACATTCCTTAGATCCACTTTCCTTGTAACCCTTGATTCTCAGACTAATCAAGAATCTATTGATTTCAGCCTTAAACATACACAATGACTCTGCCCCCACGGCTCTCTGTGGCAAAGAGTTCCAAAGACTCTTGATCTTCTGAGGGAAGAAATTTCTCCTCAACTCAGTATTAGATTAGAGTCCCTTAATTCTGAGACTCATGTGAGAGTGTAGGTCCTCTGAGGAGAAACATCCTCTCAACATTTATCTTGTTAAGCCCCTGAATAATGTCGGATTTTAAAATGAGATCACTTCTTCTGAACTCCAGTGATTGGAGTCCCAACCTGTTTAAACTTTGCTTGTAAGACAATCCCTCCATACTGGGATCATTCTAGTGAACCTTGCTGGCATGCTGACCACTTCTTGGCCAAGCTGGTGAACTGGGTTCATGTCGCTGCAACAGCAGGTCTTGCACTAACAGCTGAGAGCTGTGGTGAATTGGCTTGATTTTCTGTTGCTCCATTGTGTCAGCAGCAATCATTGGTGACTGAGCCAATGCGTTCATACTTTCATAGATAGAGTAAATGAACTGAGTACTAAAGCTGTGGAAGACACGTTTTTGGTTCGGGATGGTTTTCTACAGCAGCTTTTGAGGAGCAGACAAGAGAACAATTTATCTTAATCCAGTATTATGTAATCAAAAATGGCTAATTCATAATCTTATTGTGAAAAAAACATTTAGAGATGAATGACCATAAAATGACAGAATTTTACATTGTGTTTGAAAGTGAGGTAGCACAAGTAGGCCATTCAGCCCGTTGAGTCTGCTGCACCATTCAATGCAAAAACTCATAAAGATCAGTGAACCATGACTGACAAAACAAGTTAAGGATTGTATAAAATTAAACGAAAAGGCTCATAACCCAGCCAAGAATTCCAGTCTACCTCCTATTGGAATGATGTTGTGAAACTTGAAAGGGTTCAGAAATGATTTACAAGGATGTTGCCAGGGTTGGAAGGTTTGAGTTATAAGGGGAGGCTGAATAGACTGGGGCTATTTTCACTGTAGTGTTGGAGGGGCATGGATACTGTGAGGAGACAAGATGTTTTCCCCAGGACGACCAAGTCCAAAACTAGCGGGCATGGGTTTAAGGTGAGACAGCAAAGATTTAGTAGAGACCGAAGGGACAACTGTTTCACAGAGGGTGGTGCATGTATGGATTGGGCTACTAGAGGACGTGGTGGAGGCTGTTACAATTACAACATTTAAAAGGATGGGTATATGAGCAGAAAGATCTCTGTGTCCAGGTTAGATCCTTGAAAGTTGCCACCCAGGTTGATAGGGTTGTTAAGAAGGCTTACAGTGTGTTAGCTTTATTAACAGAGGGATTGAGTTTCGGAACCATGAGATCATGCTGCAGCAGTACAAAACTCTGGCGTGGTCACATTTGGAGTATTGCGTACAGTTCTGGTCGCCACTTTATAGGAAGGATGTGGAAGCTTTGAAAAGGATTCAGAGGAGATTTACTAGGATGTTGCCTGGTATGGAGGGAAGGTTTTATGAGGAAAGATGAATAGGAATATGGGTATATGAATAGGAAGGGTTTAGAGGAATATGAGTAAATGCTGACAAATGGAACGACATCTATTTAGGATATCTGGTCGGCATGGATGAGTTGGACAGAAGGGTCTGTTTCCATGCTGTACAACTGTATGACTCTATGAATACCATAAGCTGTGTTTCCCATTCAAGTCAAACACCATCCTGACCATTATCTTAATGGCTTCACTTTACTGTTATTGGATCAAAATTCTGGAGCTGCCTCCCAAGCAGAACTGTGGGTGTGCCTACTCCAGATTGGCTGCAGTGGTCTAAGCAGGCTTCACTCAGTGTTCTGATGAAGAGTCCTGTACTCAATGTTAACACTGCTTTCTTCCCACAGATGCTATACCTGTTTGACTTCTATTTCTAACTCCTGTTTTCCTCCTCTCTAAACATTTCTTCTGCCAGACGTCTAAACTGATCCATCATCACCTAACTTGACACCTTTATTTCCCGCAGAAAATTGCTGTGTCTCCTCCTTAGTTATTCCGGTTACATCAAACCTCAAGTCTTTGACTCTGAGCTCGGTGCAAGAGACATTCATGCAGAGTCCCAGTCAGGTCAAATCAGCCCATTGGAAACTGCAGTGCATTTAGTGGAGGTGATGGCCTAGTAGTAAGATCACTGGAATGTTAATCCAAATACCTAGATAATTGTCTGGGGACCTGGGTTAGAATCCCACCACGGCCGACATTTTTAATTCCAGATTTTAAACAAAGAGTCTATTGACAACCTTGAAACTGTTGTTGCTGGTCAAAAATTGTTCATTGATGTCCTTTAGGGAAGGAAACTCCGTCCTCCCCTAATCTGGTGTTTCCAGACCTACAGCAATGTGGTTGACTCTTAACTGCCCCCTGGGCAATTAAAGCTGACCATTAAATGCTGGCTTAGACAGTGAAATCTACATCCTATGAATGAATTTTAGAACATAGAACATTACAGCGCAGTACAGGCCCTTTGGCCCGCGATGTTGCGCTGACCTGTGGAACCAATCTGAAGCCCATCTAACCTACGCTTTTCCATTCTCATCCATATGCTTATCCAATCACCATTTAACTGCCCTTAAAGTTGGTGAGTCTATTACTGTTGCAGGCAGTGTGTTCCACGCCTCTACTACTCTGAGTAAAGAACCGATCTATCACCCCTCAATTTAAAGCTATGTCCCCTCGTGCTAGCCATTACCATCCGAGGAAAAAAGCTCTCTGTCCAACCTATCTAACCCTCTGAATATCTTATGTGTCTCAATTAAGTCACCTCTCAACCTTCTAACAAAAACAGCCTCAAGTCCTTCAGACTTTCCTCGTAAGACCTTCCCCCTATACCAGGGAACATCCTAGTAAATCTCCTCTGCACCCTTTTCAAAGTTTCCATATCCTTCCTGTAATGTGGTGACCAGAACTGTACGCAATACTCCAAATGTGGCTGCACCAGAGTTTTGTACAGCTGCAGCATGATCTCATGGTTCCAAAACTCAATCCCTCTGCTAATAAAGCTAACACACTGTATGCCTTCTTAATAACCCTATCAACCTGGGTGGCAACTTTCAAGGATCTATGTACCAGGACACGGAGATCTTTATGCTCATCTACACTACCAAGAATCTTACCATTAGCCCAGTACTCTGCATTCCTGTTACTCCTTCCAAAGTGAATTACCTCATACTTTTCCTCATTTAAACTCCATTTGCCACCTCTCAGCCCAACTCTGCAGCTTATCTATGTATCTCTATAACCTACAAAACCTTTGGCTACTATCCAACTCCAATGACCTTAGTGTCATCCGCCAATTTACTAACCTATCCTTCTATGTCCCCATCCAGGTCATTTATAAAAATGACAAACAACGGTGGACCCAAAACAGATCCTTGTGGTACACCACTAGTAACTGAACTCCAGGATGAATATTTCTCATCAACCACCACCCTCTGTTTTCTTTCAGCTAGTCAGTTTCTGATCCAAAATGCTAAATCACCCTCACTCCCATACCTCCGTATTTTGTGCAATAGTATACCATGAAGAACCTTATCAAACGCCTTACTGAAATCCATGTACACCACATCAACTGCTTTACCCTCATCCACCTGTTTGGTCATCTTCTCAAATAATTTAAAAATGCACACTGGCTTCCAATGAATCCTAGAGAGCCGTAGCAATAGAGATTTTAACATTTAATGCTTGTTGACTGCTCTTGGCATTGAAGAATCTGACCTGTGCTCTCTATCCACTCTGTAAAAACCTTTCATACCTTTGAAGGTCAATCCTCAGCCTTTTTTAAAAGACAAGACAGCCAACCTTCCAGTCTTTGTCTGATGTTGAACCACATATCCCTGACATTTTTCTTGTAGATCAGTGCAGTGCATATATGATGTCCCTTCAGTTGACAAAGCACCGAGCACCATTGTGAAAATTTACAGGAATTTAATCAGATTTGTACCCTAGAAGCTAGTTAACATCTTGAAATAGACAAGTTAAAAATCACAGAACACCAGGTTATAGTCCAACAGGTTTACTTGGAAGCACAACTTTTGAAGTGCTGCTCCTTCATCAGGTGGTTCAACCTGGTGTTGTGTGATTTTTAACTTTGTACACCCCAGTCCAACACCGGCATCTCCAAATCACAAAATGGAGTAAATTGCCAAGAAAATAATGTTCCTCAGAATGATGTTTTGTTCAACCAAGATGTTCCAATAAACAAAAGGATGCAGAACAGCATGAACTAGAGCAAGTCAAAGGCAGTTATTTTGGCTTACAAGAATTAAAATGCCATGCATTTGATATTTATAAATAATATCCAGTAGCCCTATATGTGTTTTGTAAATAAATGTTATGTCCTATAAAGCATGTCAAATATGTGAATGTAACATTTTTGCTAATAACAAAAAAGAATTCCACTTCTAGGAGGAAGAGACCATTCACCTGTATGAAGGAATAGCTATAATCAATTAATCACTGGTAGAATCATAGAGTTGTACAGCATGGAAACAGACCAGGCTGACCATTTGCCAGCATTTGGCCCATATCCCTCTGGACCCTTCCTATTCATATACACATCCAGATGCCTTTTAAATGTTGTAATTGTACTAGCCTCCACCATTTCCTCTGGCTGCATGTTCCATTCATGCCCCACCCTCTGCTTGAAAAAGCTGTCCTTTAGGTTCCTTTTAAATCTTGCCCCTCTCACCTTAAGCCTATGCCCTCTAAATTTGAATTCCTCTACCCTGGAGAAAAAATCTTGTCTATTCACCCTATCCATGCCCCTTATGATTTTATAAACTTTTATTAGATCACCCTTCAGCATCCGACGCTCCAGGGAACCTACCCCTACCCTATTTAGCCTCTCTCTATGTCTCAAACCTTCCAACGCTGGCAACATCCTTGTAAATCTTTTCTGAACCCTTTCAAGTTTTACAACGTCCTTCCGATAGGAGGGAGACTAGAGCTGCACACAGTATTCCGAAAGTGACCGAACCAATGTCCTATCCAGCTGTAGCAATACTTCCCGACTCCTATATTCAATGCACTTACCAATAGCAGCAAGCATATCAAATACCTTCTTCACTATCCTGTCTACCTGCGACTCTACTTTCAAGGAACTATGAACCTGCACTCCAAGGGTTCTTTCTTCTGCAACACTCCCTAGGACCTTACCATTGAGACTATGTTGTCATCCCTGATTTGCCTTCCCTCACATTTATCTAGATGCCACTCCTCAGCCCACTGGCCCATCTGATCAAAGTCTCATTGTATTCTAGCTGTCCACTACACCACTCATTTTGACGTAAATGACAAACTTATTAACCATGCTTCCTATGTTCACATCCAACATTGATCCTTGCAGCACACCGCTGGTCACAGGCCTCCAGTCCATAAAGCAAACCACCAACACCACCACTCTCTGCCTCCTACCTTCGAGCCAGTTCTATATCCTAATGGCTAGTTCTCCCTGTATTCCATGTGATCTAACCTTGCTTACCAGTCTACTATGCAGAACTTTGTTGAATACCTTACTGAAGTGCCAAAATGAGAAACTGTAATGACCTCCTCAGGAGATAGATTCAGGCTGCAACTGATAGGGTACCCTTCATTGTCCATTACCTCCCAAGAGCCAAAAATCTACGCCATGTTCTTCACAGCCTACAACCTATTATTGATGAGGATGAGCACCTTGCTAAGACTTTTCACACCTCCACTTCTTGCCTTTAAAGAACTACCAAACCTCAAACAGATCATTGTTTGCAGCAAACCGCCTAGCATTTCGGACAATTATTGACAACTACACCGTGCAACTCTGTCATGGCAGCTGCTGCAACATGTGCCAGAGTGTTGACACAGATACCACCATTACACGTTAGGACACCTCCCAACATGTATGTGGCAAGTACTGATGTGACTTGGCAATGCTGTCTATTTGGAGGAGAAAGTGAGGTCTGCAGATGCTGGAGATCAAAGTTGAAACTTTATTGCTGGAACAGCACAGCAGGTCAGGCAGCATCCAGGGAACAGGAGATTCGACGTTTCGGGCACAGGCCCTTCTTCAGGAATGAGCAGAGAGTGTTCAGCAGGAGAAGATAAAAGGTAGGGAGGAGGGACTTGGAGGAGGGGCGTTGGAAATGCTGTCTATTTCATATGCAGCAGACAAGGATGCCCTGAGGCATGGGACATTGGCGAGACTGAGCAGAAGCTACGATAATGGATGAATGGACATTGTGCAACAATCACCAGGCAGGAGTGTTCCTTCGCAGTTGGGGAATACCTCAGTGGTCCAGGACGTTCAGCCTCGCACCTTTGGGTGACCATCCTCCAAGGTGGAATTTGGGATAAGCAACAAAGCACTTTGGCTTATAGCCAAAATTGGTCACCATGTGGATGGCCTCAACTGGGACCTTGGGTTCATGTCACAGTACAGGTTCTCTCTCGCGCTCTCATGCACACGCACATGCACCTCCCGCACTCACACCCACGCATGCATCCTCTCACAGGCTTACAGAGGAACCTCAATTATCCGCAATTTGTTTATCTGAATGAAATACTCCCCGTCTGTGGTGTTAGGATAATCGAGGTTCCTCTGCCTACCCTATCACACTCTCGCACATACTTGATCAAGCCTACGCACTCACTCTTTCACATGCACTCACACCCACACTCAATGTATTTGCAGAATTACATTTTATTTTGCTCAAAAGCTGCATAAATCCATGTAAGATTCTGTAAGTTCCACTTTAGAACCAGTCTGACTCAACATTGGGACACAGACAGACTTTAACCTCACACCTTTAATGCATTGTCTGAGCTGAGATCACTCGTATTGTTAAAAAAGCTGAAGCTAGCCTGAGAACATAACTTAAAAGAAGTTGTGCGATTTACATATTAAAGAACCAAAACTAGCATATCCCATTCTAAAAGATGAACAACTTAATCTAAATTTGTTTAATGTATCATTACAACTCCATGACACTGTAACCCTTTTGCTATAAATTCCGTGTCTTCTGGTCCTGTTCACAATCACCTGATGAAGAGGCAGTGCCTCGAAAGCCAGTGCTTTTAAATAAACCTGTTGGACTATAACCTGGTGGTCTGTGATTTTAACGAAGTCCATATAGATCACATCTACCGCTCTGCACAAATCAGTCCTCTTTGTTACTTCTTCAAAAAACTGAATTAAGTTATGATTTGGAGATGCCAGTGTTGGACTGGGGTGTACAAAGTTAAAAATCACACAACACCAGTTGAAAGTCCAACAGGTTTAATTGGAACCACACTAGCTTTTGGAGCGACATTCTTTCATCAGGTGATAGTGGAGGGCTCGATCATAACACAATTTTTAGCAAAAATTTACAGTGTGATGTAACTGAAATTATACTTTGAAAAATTGATTGTCTTTTAAGCCTTTCATCTGTTAGAATACTGAGATAGTTTCACTTCTTTCATGTGTAAATCACAAAACCTTTTTTTTAAAGTTGCATTCTCGGGTTAGCTGTTAACAATGGTGATAGCTAGACAATATGTTGAAGGTGTTGGCCCCCTGTGTTCTCTGTCTATGCCATGATGTTTAGATTGATTCTAATCTAAAAGTGAGATAACAGAGTTATACATAAATTCATGCAAAAATCAATTAAGTTAGTGAGACATGATTTCCCACAAACTTGTTGAATATCCCTAATCAGTCCTTGCTTTTCCAAAATACATGTAAATCCCACCCCCCAGGATCTCCTCCAACTGATGTCTATCACTGATGTCAGCTCATCGGTCTATAATTCCCTGGCTTTTCCTTACCACCTATCTTCAATAATGGCACCATGTTAGCCAACCTCCAGTTCTCCTGTTCCTCACCTGTGACTCTCGATGATACAAATACCTCAGCAAGGGGCCCAACGATCACTTCTCAAAAGTTCGAGGGTACACCTAATCAGGTCTCAGGGATTTATCCACCTTTGTGTTTTAAAATGTCCAGCATCACCACCTCTGTAATGTAGACATTTTTTCAAGATGTCGCTATTTATTTTCCCAAATTTTCCAACTTCTGTATCCTTCTCTACTGTAAATCAATCAATTAAATAATTTCCCAAGATTTTTGTATCTTGTTAGTTGTATTCATAAAATCTTGTGTTTGGATTATTATTGTCTTACTAAAGAAATTGATAGGTCTTTAGCTTCATATTTTGTGATTTTTAATCGAAAACTTCTTTTATTTGGACCATCTGTCCAATTTATGATGAATTGTACTTCCTATGTTGTGTGCAGTCTCTTGTTTCATAAATGTTTTATTTCCATGTTTTCGCAACCAATGTCCATAAGTTTTCCAACCAAAGATTTTGCTTTTAATGGTAACCACCATCATACAAACATATCAAATCAGAGCAGGAGTAGGCACTTAGCCCTTTGTGCCTGCTTTGCCTTTTGATAAGATCATGGCTGATCTGATTTAATCAAAGAATGGTTTGCTTAATATTGTGATTTTCCATATTGTAACATATGCTTGGCAGGTTTAAACTCAGTAGGCTGAAGGGCCTCTTCTGTATGATTCTTTGATTCTGTGTCATAATCTTATGTTCAATGTGAAAAGTAAGTAATAAATCTTAAAGTTGTACAGATCCAGGAGCAATCATTAGAATGGCCGAATTAAAGATTAGAAAACAAACGTGGATTGTTCGAGGAGTTCTACCAAAACTAGAGTAGTTGGTTGCCTCATGTCTCAGTGCCTGGGGTTGTTGCTGCTCCTGGCTTACAAATATGACCCAGAGTCAAAGGTGTGCTGCCGAAAGGTGTTGGTGATAACAAATTAGGATAGTCAGTAGAACCTGAAATATTATTTCAAACTAGTTCACGAAACAATGACAGGTAAATTTTAATGTGGGCTGCAAAAACATTTTCAAGAAGAAATAAATGGGTGGTACTTGAGCTTCTTTGGCAACCAACTACTCTAGTTTTGGTAGAACTCCTCGAACAATCCACGTTTGTTTTCTAATCTTTAATTCGGCCATTCTAATGATTGCTCCTGGATCTGTACAACTTTAAGATTTATTACTTGCTTTTCACATTGAACATAAAATTATGACACAGAATCAAAGAATCAAACAGAAGAGGCCCTTCAGCCTACTGAGTTTAAACCTGCCAAGCATATGTTACTATCTATAATAGTCCCACCTTTCCACACTAGACCAAAGCCTTAAATGTTATGAAGCGTCAAGAGTTCACCCACGTACATTTTAAAGGTTATGAGGTTACCCACCTTAACTACCCTCCGAGCACAATTCGGACTAATAACAAAAGTATGTCAAAATAGATGAAGCAAAGCAAAACTGCTTGAAAGAAAATAAGTGGATCTTTTAGCTGACTAGATGGATGAACCACTTTCTTAATTATGTGATTTATACAGAAATTACAATGTGGAAAATCACAATATTAAGCAAACCATTCTTTGATTAAATCAGATCAGCGATATATTTCTCTCCCCTCCCCTATCAGCATTCCGTAAAGACCACTCCCTCCGTGACTCCCTCGTCAGATCCACACCCCCCACCAACCCAACCTCCACTCCCGGCACCTTCCCCTGCAACCGCAGGAGGTG
>NC_057727.1:63704173-63715544 GCF_004010195.1 Chiloscyllium plagiosum
GTCTGACCTATCACCCTCACCTTGACCTCTTTCCACCTATCACATTTCCGACGCCCCTCCCCCAAGTCCTCCCTACCTTTTATCTTAGCCTGCTGGACAAACTTTCCTCATTCCTGAAGAAGGGCTTATGCCCGAAACGTCGATTCTCCTGTTCCCTGGATGCTGCCTGACCTGCTGCGCTTTTCCAGCAACACATTTTCAGCTTCTTTGGGGTTAGGTGAGTGTTGGCAAAGCTGGCTGTCGTTTCTCAATTTGATGAGACAAAGGTAGGCTATTACATTTTGAGGAGGACAGAGTCTACAAAGAAACTCTGATTAAGTGAGTTTGGTTTTTTAAAAAAATGGTAGATGGAGTATAAAGATGTACAATGTGAAATGGCCATTTTGGTGTGAAGAATAGAGAAATAATGTACGGTTTACATGGAGAATGATCACAAATGTTTGCAGGAAAGTGGGATCTGACTGTTCGGTTAATTTAATCATGAAAGCTTAATATCTAGGTCAAGAGTCCTGTGTGCAGTTTTGATCTCTTGAAGAGGCATATGGTTACATTAGAAGCAGTTCAGAGAAGATTCGTTTGACTTGATTCCTGGGATGCAGGCTTATCTTGGATGAAGGTTTAGCCCTGTATACATTGGAATTTAGAAGAATGAGAAGTGATCTTATGCAACATGTAATATCCTGAAAGGAATTGCAGAGAGGCTATGGAAGAGTTTAAAACCAGAGGACAGAGTTTTTTTTTAAAAAATCCATCATTTAAGACCAAGATGAGGCAAAATTCTCAGAATTCTCATCTTGAAGAGCAATGAAGGCATTTCCCTGCGATATACTCCATATGCCATCTTGTTCTCACTCACTTTATCTCCCCATATTCTCTTTGCAGTGTCTTTGTGTTCTTAATACAACTAACATTCCCAATTAGGTATGTATAATTAGCAAGTTTAAATACATTTTTGTCAGCTTGATCATCTGATTCATCAACATAGATTGAAATCAAGAACCACACTGTAATAATTTAAGGTGGCTAGCAAAAGAACTAGCGGCATTACGAATAGATATGTTTTATACAGTGAGTGGTTAGGATCGGGGATGCAGTGCCTGAATGCATGGTGGAGAAAGATTATATAGCTTACACCAGAAATCAGATCATTATTTGAAGAGAATGTGCTGTCTTCAAATACGTTAAGGTAGACAAGTCCCCAGGGCTAAACACAATCTATCCCAGGATACTGTCGGATGCGGGAGGACATTGCTGAGGCCTTAACACATATATTTATATTCACTTTGCCCTCAGATGAGGTTTTAGAGGACTGGAGAATAGCCAATGTTGTTCCTTTATTTAAGAAGGGAAACAGATAATCCACGTAATTACTGGCCACTGTGCCTGGTGTTAATGGTAGGGACGTTGTTGGAGAAGATAATGAGAAACAGGATTTATTCACATTTGGAAGCAAATGGACTTACTAGGGAGAGGCAGCATGAAGTTGTGCAGGGAAGGTCATGTCTCACCAACTTGATTAAGTTTTTTGAGGAGGTGAGAGGAATGACTGAAGGAAGGGCAGTGGATGTTGTCTACATGGACGTTAGTAAGGTATTTGTTAAGGTACCTCATGGCAGGCTGGTACAGAAGATTGAGTCTCCTGGTATCTGGGATAAGCTGGTTAAATGGATACAGAACTGGCTTGGTCATACAGAGTAGTGGTGCTTTTTGGAATGGAGATCAGTAACTAGTTATGTTCTTCAGAGATTAGTGCTAGGATCTTTGTTTGTAATATGTATGTAATAATCTGGAGGAAAATATAAGTGGCCTGATTAGTAAGTTTGAGGATGACACCAAAATTGGCAGAGTTACAAACAGTGAGGAGGATTGTCAAATGATATTGTGGGATAGAGATAAATTGCAGATTTGGGCTGGGAAATGGCTGATGGAGTTAAATCTGGACAAATGCGAGGTGATGTATTTTGGAAGACCAAATTCGGGTGCAAATTATACAATAAGTAGCAGAACCCGGAGGAGCATTGATATACAGAAAGATCTAGTTGTAAAAGTCCACAAATCCCTGAAAGTGGCAACACAATATAGAGGTTGGCAGTTTATATTACAGGTGTATAAGACTTTAGTTAGGCCACATTTGGAATATTGCGTGCAGTTCTGGTTATCACACTACCAGAAGGATATGGATGCATTGGTGAGGGTGCAGAGAAGGCAGGATGTTCGTTGGTTTGGAGGGTTTTAGTTTGAGAAATGGTTGGATAAGCTTAGATTGTTTTCACTAGGAGGACAGAGATTGAGGACAACCTGGTGGAGGTCTACAAAATAATGAGAGACTTAGTTTTGATAGTCAGAGGCTTTTTCCCAGGTGCAAAGGCCAACTACAAGAGGGCACAGGTTCAAGGTGAGGGGGGAAAGTTTAGGAGAGAAGTGTGGAAAATTTTTCATACAAAGGGCAGTGGATGCCTGTAACTAATGGAAGTAGTGAAAGTAGGCACATTAGCAATGTTTAAAGCAACAGATCTTGATAAACACATGAATGGGAGGCATACAGAAGCATAGAAACCGCGCTGGGCAATTAGTAGCATGTCTTGATGAGGACTAGGAATTGGCGCAGGCTTGTGCCTGTTTCTGTGCTGTATTGTATAAAAGTTTTTTTCATCACTCTGGGGAAATGGCTAAAACTGAATGACTGAATTACTTTTGTGAAGCGTCAATACAAGTATGTTGCACTGACTTGTCTCCTCCTGTGCTGTAACCATTCTATTGTGTAAAACTATGAATCCCTAACAGTAACCCTTATGGCATTCCACCAGTCACAACTTGCCAGTTTGAAAATGCCTGATTTATCCCTACCCATAGTTTCCAATCTATAAAAATTTTAATTTGCTAATATATTGCCCTGAACTCAGCAAGCCTTTATCATATTATCAACGCTTTGTATGTCACCTTATCAAATATCTTTTGAAAATCTAAATCTACTCTTTCCTAGGTTCTCCTTTACATACCCTATCACTGTAAATTGTTCCACTTCACATCAATTTATTGTAACAGTTATTATTTGGGGAAAACATTTTTGTTTTGTTGCCATTTTCAACATTGTTTGCATGCATAGTTGAAGGTTCAGGTTGCATATTTGTATCATTATCACAATGTTGCATCCTGACACTAATTCTTCCTTTTTGTTCGGGCAAATGAGAAAGGGTGCCTTGCCTCACTCCTGACATTACTCTCGAGCCTCGATCTTCTGGCTTGCTTTGTCCCAGCCTCACTTCCCAAAACCTAGTGTCCTAGCTTGGCTCCTAATTTGTACTATCCTAGTCTTATCTTCCCTCTGGCTTGGTCTCCTCTCTAACTCTACTCCAGCCATGCATTTTATCCTTGCTTTCTGGTGTGATTCTGCTCCAGAGGTATTGCTTCCAGTTTTGATGTCTTACTCCCTGATGCTGCTTTACCTTAGCCGTGCCTCCTCACTTGGTCTTTCCTCCTACCCACTTTACATACTATTAGGCTGTAGGTCAGGTTTTGTCTGAAGTTCTGGCATCACTTCTGAATTTGAACTCAACTCCTAGCCCCCATCTAGTGGCAGAAGGAAATCAGTGCAAATATTTCTGGATGTCTAAGTGCATTAACCCATTTGAGTCTCTAGATGGAGTCTCGTCAAACTAGCAGGAGTACTGTACAATAATGGTGAGTGTATTAATTTTAAAAAAGTATTGAATTTCTTTTATGTTTTTTTTTATTTTGCAAGCTATTTCAGGTGGGAGTGTAGTATTATGTTTGTGTAATATAGTATTTTAACATACATGAATACTCGGGAACTTGGGGAAGTTAGTGGTGATATCTTGGGGGTGGTCCACATCACAGTAGAGGAGGTGTTGGATGTGTTAGAATGTATGAAGGTGGATACATCCCCTGGTCCTGACCAGATATATCCAAGAACACTGCAAGGGGCTAGAGAAGAAATTTCAGGGATCCTGGCTGATACTTGTGCATCATCATTAACCACATCTGAGGTGTCGGAAGATTTGAGGGTAGTGAATGTTGTGCCATCATTCAAAAAGGGCTGCAAAGAAAAGCCTGGGAACTATAGATTATTAAACTTAGCATCTGTGGTGGGTAAGTTATTTGAGAAGATTCTGAGGGATAAGATATACATGCATTTGGAAAGACAGGGTTTGATTATGAATAGTTAGCATGGCTTTGTGCGTGGGAGATCATGCCTCACAAATTTGTTAGAGCTCTTTGATGAAGTAACCAGGAAGCTTGATGAGGATGAAGATCTGGATCCCCAGAAGGGACTTCTTGGTTTCGTGATTGGTCAAAAGAATCAACAAGAGTACGGTCTGTTTAAAGCAAGGTTACCAGTTTTATAAAATAAGGCAGCCTGGTGCAGATTTGTCCAGCAACACAGAGGTTAAAATTTTGTGTTCCATGGAAAAGTTATGCAATTGAATTTGAACAATAAGCCATTTTTATATGCTTTTTAAGATACAGTACAACCGTAATTACAAAGGAAAACCAATGAAATGTAATAAGGTGGCATAATTGCAGCAGGTTAATCCAATGATGTTTCCTGGGAAACAGTTTTGTCTTTTACAAGAAAAAACAATCAAATGTAATAAGGTGACATAATGGACAACAGGTTAATCCAATGATATTTCTTGGGAAACAGTATTGTCTCACACTTTATGTCTCATGCTTGCAAGCTCAAGGTTAGTCAGAACGGTCAGTTAATGTCTTATGATTCATTTTATGAAGACATCATTGCTTTATCTTTTAATTCAGCCAGCTCAGAAAAGCAGGAATGCAGCCTTCAACCATTTTAGCACAGTATTAATCCTGAAACCATTTCCTAGGGTTATGTTATATTAAAAATCCATTATGTTATTAATAAAAGCTTGCATAGATTTGTTGCTCCTGACAATAGCTTAAATCCAGATTTTTAGATCCTCATCTCCCATTTTGGTCATTCCACGACTATACTATAAATGTGAGGGCACAGATCACATTAATCCAATTGAATGGCAGTTAAAGATTGCCACACTTTCTCCTCCTCTGGAGAGGGATCGGGGCAGGCAGTAGAGCTTCCTCATCTTCATCAAAGTAGAAAAGAAGCATTTTCTGGGTGGAACTAATGCTGTCAATAGAAGCTAATAGTTTGGCAATAATATACTTAACAATAGCAATACCAACAAAAAGACCAACTAAAACCAAAGCAACATACATAGCCATATTGATCAGCCAGTTGTACCATGAGCCAAAACCCCAATCTCCCCATCCTGAACCTTCATTCATTTGACTGACAAAGGTACGGATGTTATCCAAATGCTTAGTAGTGTTTTTGATGAGGTCAATGACCCCTATGATGCATTTACCTTTGACTATGGTGCCAACTCCACCTTCCTTTGTAAGTATGTAATCGAGGGCATATCGGTTTTGTTGGGTAAATAGGCGCAATTCTGAAAGCATGTCCCTAAATTCTGAAAAGGCAGCAGTTGTCTCATTACCCAAAAGGTGAGACCACAAACGAGATAATTACGGTTTTGATGACTAATAACTCCTGCAGAAAAAAACACAAGGAGCTGCATATCCCAAAGAGTGACTTTTACTGTTTTGTAGACGCTTTGGATTCTTCCATTCTGTGAAAAACTCAGGGGAGACTGAACGTTTGACAGGGGAATTCCAGTCCCGTTGCCAGGTAATTGGACAGGCAACAGTAGTTGGAAAAAGTGTTCCTACAGCTACAGCACGAGGAGTACTTGCTTTATTCAAGACAAGATAGTTTGATGCTTTATTATGACTTAAAAAAAAACAGGTTTAGTATAGATAATGAAAGGACCTTTGCAATTGAGGCTGGCCTATCTTTGTGACTTCCTTGAAGCTGTTCAATAGTTAGAGGTGGGTCTTTCAGTAAGAGATGAGATTATTGTGGTAAACACTGTCATGCAACTGAAATGATATATTGAACAAACATATTGTTCAATATATTATTTCAGTTGCATGACGTTATAATCTTTTGCTATAAATTCTGTGTCTTGTGATCCGGCTCCACAGCTACCTGGAGCAGCGCTCAAAAAGCTAGTACAGGTAGACAAATCTTTATCCAAAATCCTGAAATCAGAAAACTCCAAAATCCAAAGGTTTTTTTGTGAAGTTTTATCTCATGAACAAGGTTGTTTGGCGTACAAATAGTTAACCCAACTCCACACCCACTCGATGCCTGTAACTCAGATGTGATGTGGGGGGTGTGGCCCAGCACTGGCCTTAATTCTGTCTCAGGGCCCATTATTCACAGTGAGTCTGCTGTTCAGTGAGATTCTTTTAAATTTCACCATTGAGCTTATTCCGAAATTTTAAAAATTCCGAATTCCAAAAACCAGCTGGCTCTGAGCGTTTCGGAGTTGAAACTTTATTGCTGGAACAGCACAGCAGGTCAGGCAGCATCCAGGGAACAGGAGATTCGACGTTTCGGGCACAGGCCCTTCTTCCTGAAGAAGGGCCTGTGCCCGAAACGTCGAATCTCCTGTTCCCTGGATGCTGCCTGACCTGCTGTGCTGTTCCAGCAATAAAGTTTCAACTTTGATCTCCAGCATCTGCAGACCTCACTTTCTCCTGAGCGTTTCGGATAAAGGATTATGTACCTGTACTTCCAAATAAACCTGTTGGACTATAACCTGGTGTTGTGTGATTTTTAACTTAATTTTCTTATACTTTCTAGCCTCTAGGTTACCCTATATTTCCTGGAAATCCTAATCTTAGATTTGAGCAACATGATGAATTCCTTTTTTTATACACATTTTCTGCTATTGGAGCAAGCAACTTGTGGAAATAATATTCAGGGAAATGACAGTCCCAGTGGTTTCAACATTTGAGTCCAAATGTTGCTTTCTATTTTGTTTTGCATAGAAATATAACCCTTGTTGCAAGGTTTTCAATAAATCGCTCAGAATGGCACAGGAAATACTGCTGAACAGTTTGAAAGCCACCATCAGGTAGAGTATGATCGCAAGGAATGAGGCAGGCTCCTGGCAGAAAATAACTGTTTTACTGGACTACTAAGCTAGATTGTTCTGTCTGTCTGTCTGGGGTTCTATGAGAAGTCAAGAGCAGGTGGATAGCTCTTTGCAGTCAGAACCCAGGAAGAAGTTATGGGAGTTAGTAGGCAACTAAATGTTAGAGATATGAATTGAAAATAGTCTTTTTATAATTAATAGTTCAATACAGTTGAGAGAGAGTTGAAAGTCCACAAGCAGTTACTACTTGGTGCAACTGAGCCAAATTAGAGCTAAGAAACAAACCTAGCATTGTAATGACTTGGAGAACTCACTATGAAAATCTAGAGCTGTGTCTGTATGCACTTTCTAGAATGCAGCAGAGCATATACCCAGGAAAGGAAGGTGTACAACGGAACAAGAACAGTAATTGAGGTGGTCTATGGTTGATGGGATTTTGAGTGAGTTTCGGTGCAAAAAGTAAAGATTTATTGTTATGACACAGCGGTGCATCCACTAATTAAACCACACACCCAGAAAAACTCGCCTCGCCTCTTAATCTGTTAAAGTATGAGTGACAGAGAACCCCCAAATTCCACTATTTAAAGAAAAATAATATCCATTTATTCCTTAACTCTAAAAGTGAACATTAAACAACAACTATTCACAACTCTAAGCACCCCTTTCTCTTAACTGCTTGTTATCTGCCTCCATTTCTATAACAATGTACTGTTCCATTAAAAACCTGTATTAAAATTACATCAACTTAAATTCAAAATCGCACAGCGGCTGTCATCTCTGGTGTCTTCCTTTCAGCTGAAGATCTACCTGGGTTGCTTTCTGTCTTTTACTGCAAAGATGTTTCATAGGAAAAAGGTACCTTTGATAGAGAGTGTTTTGAATGGCAGTCTCTCTCGATGGCAGTTACTGTCGTTTGAACTTTCAAACTGCCTGTCTCTTTTATCTCCCCAACATCAGATTGTCTCATTGTTTTGCCAATATCGAACCAATAAATTCAAGATCAATTGGATTTTAGTATCCTGGAGCATAATTTAAACTGGTTAGATTTGAATTGTTGTCCAAATAACAACCAACTCAGGTATTTGTTTCACAGCCAAATGTTACATATTTTCAATTTTCCAGTACACTCCGAGACTGCTAGCTAGTCATATTACAGGTGCTTGTAAGCTCTCAGTGCAAAACATTATTCAATCTCTCTTAAAGGTACAGTGCACACCTTCAACTTCATAATATTAGATTATTTACAGTGTGGAAACAGGCCCTTCGGCCCAACAAGTCCACACCGACCCGCCAAAGCGCAACCCAACTAGACCCACTCCCCTACGTTTACCCCTGCACCTAACACTACGGGCAGTTTAGCATGGCCAATTCATCTAATCTATTATGGAGTTTTAATGTGATTTGGTGGCACTCTATGTCACTAATATCTCTACAGAATTGCTGACGAATCCGTTGAATTTGCCTAGATCACACGTGCTTTTTGATGAGTTCTGTGCGGTATTCAACCGTAGTTTGCCTGGTACTTCTATTTGCCGATGTTAGAATATGAGTTACACATATGTTTGCTCAATATAAACCTTTTTATTAATGATCTATGTAAGCTTGTCTTTGTATATTTTAGTTGTAATAAGCTTTTTATTATTTATTGACTAAAGAATCATTGAGTTATACAGGATGAAAACAGAACTTTCGGTCCAACTTGTCCATGCCAACCAAGTTTCCCAAACTAATGTTCTATTTGCCTGCATTTGGCCCATGTCCTTCTAAATCTTTCCCATTAATGTACTGCCCAAATGTTGTAACTGTAAATGCAATCTAATACTTCCTCTGGCAATTTATTCCACAATGAATCACCCTCTGTATGGAAAAAGGTGCCACTCAAGCCCCTTTTAAATCTTTCGCCTCTCATCTTAAAATTATGCCTTCCAGTTCTGAACTCTCCAACCCAAGGGGGGAGAAATAACTTTGTTATTCATCTTATGCCGCTCATGACTTGTTTCTAATGCTAAACCAGATATAATCTAACACCTACGCAATTGGTAATATCACATTGGTTAAATTCAAAATTTATGATTGTTGGAGGAGTGGGACTTATAGGACTATATAAGAAATGTCCTCCCCTGTAACATACATCACATCAAAACTGATACTTGAATTCTTCTTCCCTGGTTGGAGGGACAAACTCTTCTAAAGAGATATTTCCCATTAAAATTGGACAGGGTAATGTTACGGCAGAACTGGTGTGGTACCTGAAAAAACATGAAAAAGCATTTATAAAAAAGATAGATAATCATTTATAGATTGTATCTTGGCAAAATTTAATTTGTGAAAGGTTTTGAACCAAAATGCCCACTCCAAGTTATCCAATGGGATAATCCACAGTCTTATTCTCTTACCATAGATCTAATTTCAGTAATTTGGGTAAATCTATTTCTTTTGTCAGAGACTAACATGTACAGGTTGAGATTATTGAAAAGAATTGAGGGAATTGGTGGTTGAGTAAATTTACAGACTGTAGACAGAATGTGAAGTGCTGTTGCTGGAATGGCAGTGGCAACAAAATATATTTTACATGCAGTCCCTAGATTATGACCAGGTTCTGTTCTTGAGTCTGTTTGCAAGTCAGTGTGTTTGAAAGTCAAAACATAATGCATGACAATGTTAAATAGTTGTTTGTAAGTACGAGGCAAAGTTTGCATCTTTAGTTGGATCTTTATGCTGGATCTTTAATATTAATACACCCCTGTGTAGGTCTCATTTGTAAGTTGGATGGTCGAAAATCAGGGGCCCCCTGTATCGTTTTAAAAGATGTGGAAGTGCCGGTGTCAGACTGGTGTGAACAGGTCAGAGTCAGATGACACCAGGTTGTGGGACAGGATTAGAAGTCATATGACATCAGGTTATAGGGGCAATGCTCCGGAAACTTGTGATTTCAAACAAACCTGTTGAATTACAACCTGGTGTCGTCTGATTTCTGATCTTCTTAAAAGAATCATGGATAAGAAATAATATGATCTAGTGTAGGAGAATAAAACTGGATTATTCATTTGGTGAATTAGCACAGGTATTTTGGTTCAAATCCTTCAAACCTTTTTTTTTATTATGTATTAATATTTTCTTAGCCAGATATTTAATGGGCAATGAGAGCAGGATCATCAGTATGAGGAATTGGCAGCATAATTCTTCCAGATTTTGCTGTCAATTCCTCATACTCTTGCAAAGTATAACTCAGACTTTGTGACAAAAAGAAAGATCTACAGATAAAATTTCAAGAAGGTAATATGTACTGGATTGCAATGAATATACAGTACTATTCTCTGATTGACCCACTATCCCCTGTTAATTAGTTGTGTGATGCCCTGGATAATGTTAGTGTGTATACAAATTATAAAGATAAAACTGAATGTGCTAGAATATTGAGTAATGTTGCCTCTGAGCTGCATAGCTGCATATGCACTCAGCCTCTCCATTTCACACATTACGATCCACGTCAACCTGTTGATCATCGCATTGACATCTGCTTCTGGAATTTGCTGCCATGCATGGACCTCTGCAGTCTGCACCAAAGTAAAATAAAATTAGAGGTGTCACTGCTGAATAGATTGGGTAGTGTCTGTGAGGAGAGAAACAATTAACCTTTCACATTGATGATCTTTAATCAGGATTGGGAAAAGTTAGAAATGTAATTGGTTTTGAGCACGTGTCAAGTGAAACAGGATAAAGGGTAAGCAACATAAAAGTAACCATACATTTTGATTTTTTTGGAACTACAAACTCAAATGGAGGTTGAGCTACTATAATTGGAAGATTGAAAAGTTGTGCAACTTGAAATCACTGTGCAATATCATGTGGCATTTTGGAAGCAGTAAGAGGGAGAATTCAAGAATGATACGCACCGGAAGCCTTCAAGTAAAGGAAAGGAAATTTTGCTTCACCATAGCCCAGTGGTTGAGCTGCAGAGTTCGTAACTAAGCTGTAAATGTCAAGAGCAGCTGAGAGTGGGAAATGTTCAGAGACTACAGACAGGAAGCTCTGCTGTCTCTCTCACTCTCCTCTTCTTACTCTCCTCTTCTCTTTCATTTTTCCAATCTTCCCTCCATCGGCTCGGTCTCTCGCCCCTCCCTCTGCCTCTTTCCTGCTAGTGCCCCTTCCTCAGTTTCTTTCCTGCTCATGCCCTTCCTTCAGTTTCTTTCCCGCTCGTGCCCTTCCCTCGGTCCTGTTCTCATGCGCCACTCCCTTGGCCTTTACTCACACACGCCTCTCCCTCTATTTCATTCTCCCTAATGTCCCTCCCTCATTCTCACTCACGATCTTCCCCAGTTCTCTGACTCTCAACCCCTCCTTTATCCCCTAGTTTTCTCCCA